>NW_027442044.1:300000-406571 GCF_048569485.1 Anomaloglossus baeobatrachus | reverse complement strand
AGATGAATGATGACCATGGAGAAGTCACTCCACAGAATTACATCTCTGCTTTCTGGTATATTTCTGAGCACTTATGAAGCACTTGTAGAAGTACACAGACCAAGGTACACAGACCTAATGCCCTAGATATATACCAGTCTCATTACACAAGATGAACAGCAGGTGAGCAAGAGAGAAGGAAGCAGATCAAAGAGTTACACCATGTATGGAAACAACTCACAGGAGAGAAGACAACACATAACTAATTACACAGCAGAGATAGGTCAGTTTAACATACCAATATCAGAAACAGCTTTAAGTGTGAAGACAGAGCAGGAGAGCAGATTAGGATCTCTGCAGGAAATTCAGAGGGTCAATTCAAATGAACAGTGTTCATACCTGTGAATGAGACAGATGGATTGTCAATATCAGATGAATGATGACCATGGAGAAGTCACTCCACAGAATTACATCTCTGCTTTCTGGTATATTTCTGAGCACTTATGAAGCACTTGTAGAAGTACACAGACCAAGGTACACAGACCTAATGCCCTAGATATATACCAGTCTCATTACACAAGATGAACAGCAGGTGAGCAAGAGAGAAGGAAGCAGATCAAAGAGTTACACCATGTATGGAAACAACTCACAGGAGAGAAGACAACACATAACTAATTACACAGCAGAGATAGGTCAGTTTAACATACCAATATCAGAAACAGCTTTAAGTGTGAAGACAGAGCAGGAGAGCAGATTAGGATCTCTGCAGGAAATTCAGAGGGTCAATTCAAATGAACAGTGTTCATACCTGTGAATGAGACAGATGGATTGTCAATATCATAGATGAATGATGACCATGGAGAAGTCACTCCACAGAATTACATCTCTGCTTTCTGGTATATTTCTGAGCACTTATGAAGCACTTGTAGAAGTACACAGACCAAGGTACACAGACCTAATGCCCTAGATATATACCAGTCTCATTACACAAGATGAACAGCAGGTGAGCAAGAGAGAAGGAAGCAGATCAAAGAGTTACACCATGTATGGAAACAACTCACAGGAGAGAAGACAACACATAACTAATTACACAGCAGAGATAGGTCAGTTTAACATACCAATATCAGAAACAGCTTTAAGTGTGAAGACAGAGCAGGAGAGCAGATTAGGATCTCTGCAGGAAATTCAGAGGGTCAATTCAAATGAACCGTGTTCATACCTGTGAATGAGACAGATGGATTGTCAATATCATAGATGAATGATGACCATGAAGAAGTCACTCCACAGAATTACATCTCTGCTTTCTGGTATATTTCTGAGCACTTATGAAGCACTTGTAGAAGTACACAGACCAAGGTACACAGACCTAATGCCCTAGATATATACCAGTCTCATTACACAAGATGAACAGCAGGTGAGCAAGAGAGAAGGAAGCAGATCAAAGAGTTACACCATGTATGGAAACAACTCACAGGAGAGAAGACAACACATAACTAATTACACAGCAGAGATAGGTCAGTTTAACATACCAATATCAGAAACAGCTTTAAGTGTGAAGACAGAGCAGGAGAGCAGATTAGGATCTCTGCAGGAAATTCAGAGGGTCAATTCAAATGAACAGTGTTCATACCTGTGAATGAGACAGATGGATTGTCAATATCATAGATGAATGATGACCATGGAGAAGTCACTCCACAGAATTACATCTCTGCTTTCTGGTATATTTCTGAGCACTTATGAAGCACTTGTAGAAGTACACAGACCAAGGTACACAGACCTAATGCCCTAGATATATACCAGTCTCATTACACAAGATGAACAGCAGGTGAGCAAGAGAGAAGGAAGCAGATCAAAGAGTTACACCATGTATGGAAACAACTCACAGGAGAGAAGACAACACATAACTAATTACACAGCAGAGATAGGTCAGTTTAACATACCAATATCAGAAACAGCTTTAAGTGTGAAGACAGAGCAGGAGAGCAGATTAGGATCTCTGCAGGAAATTCAGAGGGTCAATTCAAATGAACAGTGTTCATACCTGTGAATGAGACAGATGGATTGTCAATATCATAGATGAATGATGACCATGGAGAAGTCACTCCACAGAATTACATCTCTGCTTTCTGGTATATTTCTGAGCACTTATGAAGCACTTGTAGAAGTACACAGACCAAGGTACACAGACCTAATGCCCTAGATATA
The DNA here is from genome assembly GCF_048569485.1 of Anomaloglossus baeobatrachus. Classification (NCBI taxonomy): domain Eukaryota; kingdom Metazoa; phylum Chordata; class Amphibia; order Anura; family Aromobatidae; genus Anomaloglossus; species Anomaloglossus baeobatrachus. The sequence goes on along the minus strand of NW_027442044.1, from coordinate 404,387 downwards.
TACCAGTCTCATTACACAAGATGAACAGCAGGTGAGCAAGAGAGAAGGAAGCAGATCAAAGAGTTACACCATGTATGGAAACAACTCACAGGAGAGAAGACAACACATAACTAATTACACAGCAGAGATAGGTCAGTTTAACATACCAATATCAGAAACAGCTTTAAGTGTGAAGACAGAGCAGGAGAGCAGATTAGGATCTCTGCAGGAAATTCAGAGGGTCAATTCAAATGAACAGTGTTCATACCTGTGAATGAGACAGATGGATTGTCAATATCATAGATGAATGATGACCATGGAGAAGTCACTCCACAGAATTACATCTCTGCTTTCTGGTATATTTCTGAGCACTTATGAAGCACTTGTAGAAGTACACAGACCAAGGTACACAGACCTAATGCCCTAGATATATACCAGTCTCATTACACAAGATGAACAGCAGGTGAGCAAGAGAGAAGGAAGCAGATCAAAGAGTTACACCATGTATGGAAACAACTCACAGGAGAGAAGACAACACATAACTAATTACACAGCAGAGATAGGTCAGTTTAACATACCAATATCAGAAACAGCTTTAGGCCTGTGCCACACATCCGTGCCTCCGGCACGTGTTTGTCATTTTTTACACGTACCGGCGGCACGGAGACACTTTAACCAATGCTACCCTATTGTAGCAGGCACACACACGTAAAACCACACGGAACGTGTGTCCGTGTGCGTTTGTACGTGTGTGCGATTTTCAAAGCGCTGACATGTCCGGTTTTTTGCCGGCAGCACGGGTGTCACACGGCCCGCACCCGCACCACACGGGTGTAGTGTGGATGCGGTCCCGTGTGACACGCGCCGGAGAAAACACACATGTCAGTTAAAAAAAAAAAAAAACATTAACTCACCTTCTCCAGCCCTCCTGTCTCTGCCGCTGCTGCCTCTTGCTGCCGACCGCCGCTCATTATTCTCATTGAATATTCACTTCACAGCCTGGCAGCAGCAGCAGCGGGGAGACGGGAGGGCTGGAGACCGAGGATCAGCAGCGCGGACATCAGGAAGGACCAGGTGAGTATAATAATTACTGATTCTACGTGTGCTATCGCGGATAGCACACGTAGAACACACGTGTCACGCACGTACCAGAGACACGTACTTACCTGCACGCAACACGCAGGGAAAATACGTGTCTCTCGGCACGTGCGTGAAATTCACGTGAGTGTGGCAGAGGCCTTAAGTGTGAAGACAGAGCAGGAGAGCAGATTAGGATCTCTGCAGGAAATTCAGAGGGTCAATTCAAATGAACAGTGTTCATACCTGTGAATGAGACAGATGGATTGTCAATATCATAGATGAATGATGACCATGGAGAAGTCACTCCACAGAATTACATCTCTGCTTTCTGGTATATTTCTGAGCACTTATGAAGCACTTGTAGAAGTACACAGACCAAGGTACACAGACCTAATGCCCTAGATATATACCAGTCTCATTACACAAGATGAACAGCAGGTGAGCAAGAGAGAAGGAAGCAGATCAAAGAGTTACACCATGTATGGAAACAACTCACAGGAGAGAAGACAACACATAACTAATTACACAGCAGAGATAGGTCAGTTTAACATACCAATATCAGAAACAGCTTTAAGTGTGAAGACAGAGCAGGAGAGCAGATTAGGATCTCTGCAGGAAATTCAGAGGGTCAATTCAAATGAACAGTGTTCATACCTGTGAATGAGACAGATGGATTGTCAATATCATAGATGAATGATGACCATGGAGAAGTCACTCCACAGAATTACATCTCTGCTTTCTGGTATATTTCTGAGCACTTATGAAGCACTTGTAGAAGTACACAGACCTAATGCCCTAGATATATACCAGTCTCATTACACAAGATGAACAGCAGGTGAGCAAGAGAGAAGGAAGCAGATCAAAGAGTTACACCATGTATGGAAACAACTCACAGGAGAGAAGACAACACATAACTAATTACACAGCAGAGATAGGTCAGTTTAACATACCAATATCAGAAACAGCTTTAAGTGTGAAGACAGAGCAGGAGAGCAGATTAGGATCTCTGCAGGAAATTCAGAGGGTCAATTCAAATGAACAGTGTTCATACCTGTGAATGAGACAGATGGATTGTCAATATCATAGATGAATGATGACCATGGAGAAGTCACTCCACAGAATTACATCTCTGCTTTCTGGTATATTTCTGAGCACTTATGAAGCACTTGTAGAAGTACACAGACCAAGGTACACAGACCTAATGCCCTAGATATATACCAGTCTCATTACACAAGATGAACAGCAGGTGAGCAAGAGAGAAGGAAGCAGATCAAAGAGTTACACCATGTATGGAAACAACTCACAGGAGAGAAGACAACACATAACTAATTACACAGCAGAGATAGGTCAGTTTAACATACCAATATCAGAAACAGCTTTAAGTGTGAAGACAGAGCAGGAGAGCAGATTAGGATCTCTGCAGGAAATTCAGAGGGTCAATTCAAATGAACAGTGTTCATACCTGTGAATGAGACAGATGGATTGTCAATATCATAGATGAATGATGACCATGGAGAAGTCACTCCACAGAATTACATCTCTGCTTTCTGGTATATTTCTGAGCACTTATGAAGCACTTGTAGAAGTACACAGACCTAATGCCCTAGATATATACCAGTCTCATTACACAAGATGAACAGCAGGTGAGCAAGAGAGAAGGAAGCAGATCAAAGAGTTACACCATGTATGGAAACAACTCACAGGAGAGAAGACAACACATAACTAATTACACAGCAGAGATAGGTCAGTTTAACATACCAATATCAGAAACAGCTTTAAGTGTGAAGACAGAGCAGGAGAGCAGATTAGGATCTCTGCAGGAAATTCAGAGGGTCAATTCAAATGAACAGTGTTCATACCTGTGAATGAGACAGATGGATTGTCAATATCATAGATGAATGATGACCATGGAGAAGTCACTCCACAGAATTACATCTCTGCTTTCTGGTATATTTCTGAGCACTTATGAAGCACTTGTAGAAGTACACAGACCAAGGTACACAGACCTAATGCCCTAGATATATACCAGTCTCATTACACAAGATGAACAGCAGGTGAGCAAGAGAGAAGGAAGCAGATCAAAGAGTTACACCATGTATGGAAACAACTCACAGGAGAGAAGACAACACATAACTAATTACACAGCAGAGATAGGTCAGTTTAACATACCAATATCAGAAACAGCTTTAAGTGTGAAGACAGAGCAGGAGAGCAGATTAGGATCTCTGCAGGAAATTCAGAGGGTCAATTCAAATGAACAGTGTTCATACCTGTGAATGAGACAGATGGATTGTCAATATCATAGATGAATGATGACCATGGAGAAGTCACTCCACAGAATTACATCTCTGCTTTCTGGTATATTTCTGAGCACTTATGAAGCACTTGTAGAAGTACACAGACCAAGGTACACAGACCTAATGCCCTAGATATATACCAGTCTCATTACACAAGATGAACAGCAGGTGAGCAAGAGAGAAGGAAGCAGATCAAAGAGTTACACCATGTATGGAAACAACTCACAGGAGAGAAGACAACACATAACTAATTACACAGCAGAGATAGGTCAGTTTAACATACCAATATCAGAAACAGCTTTAAGTGTGAAGACAGAGCAGGAGAGCAGATTAGGATCTCTGCAGGAAATTCAGAGGGTCAATTCAAATGAACAGTGTTCATACCTGTGAATGAGACAGATGGATTGTCAATATCATAGATGAATGATGACCATGGAGAAGTCACTCCACAGAATTACATCTCTGCTTTCTGGTATATTTCTGAGCACTTATGAAGCACTTGTAGAAGTACACAGACCTAATGCCCTAGATATATACCAGTCTCATTACACAAGATGAACAGCAGGTGAGCAAGAGAGAAGGAAGCAGATCAAAGAGTTACACCATGTATGGAAACAACTCACAGGAGAGAAGACAACACATAACTAATTACACAGCAGAGATAGGTCAGTTTAACATACCAATATCAGAAACAGCTTTAAGTGTGAAGACAGAGCAGGAGAGCAGATTAGGATCTCTGCAGGAAATTCAGAGGGTCAATTCAAATGAACAGTGTTCATACCTGTGAATGAGACAGATGGATTGTCAATATCATAGATGAATGATGACCATGGAGAAGTCACTCCACAGAATTACATCTCTGCTTTCTGGTATATTTCTGAGCACTTATGAAGCACTTGTAGAAGTACACAGACCAAGGTACACAGACCTAATGCCCTAGATATATACCAGTCTCATTACACAAGATGAACAGCAGGTGAGCAAGAGAGAAGGAAGCAGATCAAAGAGTTACACCATGTATGGAAACAACTCACAGGAGAGAAGACAACACATAACTAATTACACAGCAGAGATAGGTCAGTTTAACATACCAATATCAGAAACAGCTTTAAGTGTGAAGACAGAGCAGGAGAGCAGATTAGGATCTTTGCAGGAAATTCAGAGGGTCAATTCAAATGAACAGTGTTCATACCTGTGAATGAGACAGATGGATTGTCAATATCATAGATGAATGATGACCATGGAGAAGTCACTCCACAGAATTACATCTCTGCTTTCTGGTATATTTCTGAGCACTTATGAAGCACTTGTAGAAGTACACAGACCAAGGTACACAGACCTAATGCCCTAGATATATACCAGTCTCATTACACAAGATGAACAGCAGGTGAGCAAGAGAGAAGGAAGCAGATCAAAGAGTTACACCATGTATGGAAACAACTCACAGGAGAGAAGACAACACATAACTAATTACACAGCAGAGATAGGTCAGTTTAACATACCAATATCAGAAACAGCTTTAAGTGTGAAGACAGAGCAGGAGAGCAGATTAGGATCTCTGCAGGAAATTCAGAGGGTCAATTCAAATGAACAGTGTTCATACCTGTGAATGAGACAGATGGATTGTCAATATCATAGATGAATGATGACCATGGAGAAGTCACTCCACAGAATTACATCTCTGCTTTCTGGTATATTTCTGAGCACTTATGAAGCACTTGTAGAAGTACACAGACCTAATGCCCTAGATATATACCAGTCTCATTACACAAGATGAACAGCAGGTGAGCAAGAGAGAAGGAAGCAGATCAAAGAGTTACACCATGTATGGAAACAACTCACAGGAGAGAAGACAATACATAACTAATTACACAGCAGAGATAGGTCAGTTTAACATACCAATATCAGAAACAGCTTTAAGTGTGAAGACAGAGCAGGAGAGCAGATTAGGATCTCTGCAGGAAATTCAGAGGGTCAATTCAAATGAACAGTGTTCATACCTGTGAATGAGACAGATGGATTGTCAATATCATAGATGAATGATGACCATGGAGAAGTCACTCCACAGAATTACATCTCTGCTTTCTGGTATATTTCTGAGCACTTATGAAGCACTTGTAGAAGTACACAGACCAAGGTACACAGACCTAATGCCCTAGATATATACCAGTCTCATTACACAAGATGAACAGCAGGTGAGCAAGAGAGAAGGAAGCAGATCAAAGAGTTACACCATGTATGGAAACAACTCACAGGAGAGAAGACAACACATAACTAATTACACAGCAGAGATAGGTCAGTTTAACATACCAATATCAGAAACAGCTTTAAGTGTGAAGACAGAGCAGGAGAGCAGATTAGGATCTCTGCAGGAAATTCAGAGGGTCAATTCAAATGAACAGTGTTCATACCTGTGAATGAGACAGATGGATTGTCAATATCATAGATGAATGATGACCATGGAGAAGTCACTCCACAGAATTACATCTCTGCTTTCTGGTATATTTCTGAGCACTTATGAAGCACTTGTAGAAGTACACAGACCAAGGTACACAGACCTAATGCCCTAGATATATACCAGTCTCATTACACAAGATGAACAGCAGGTGAGCAAGAGAGAAGGAAGCAGATCAAAGAGTTACACCATGTATGGAAACAACTCACAGGAGAGAAGACAACACATAACTAATTACACAGCAGAGATAGGTCAGTTTAACATACCAATATCAGAAACAGCTTTAAGTGTGAAGACAGAGCAGGAGAGCAGATTAGGATCTCTGCAGGAAATTCAGAGGGTCAATTCAAATGAACAGTGTTCATACCTGTGAATGAGACAGATGGATTGTCAATATCATAGATGAATGATGACCATGGAGAAGTCACTCCACAGAATTACATCTCTGCTTTCTGGTATATTTCTGAGCACTTATGAAGCACTTGTAGAAGTACACAGACCAAGGTACACAGACCTAATGCCCTAGATATATACCAGTCTCATTACACAAGATGAACAGCAGGTGAGCAAGAGAGAAGGAAGCAGATCAAAGAGTTACACCATGTATGGAAACAACTCACAGGAGAGAAGACAACACATAACTAATTACACAGCAGAGATAGGTCAGTTTAACATACCAATATCAGAAACAGCTTTAAGTGTGAAGACAGAGCAGGAGAGCAGATTAGGATCTCTGCAGGAAATTCAGAGGGTCAATTCAAATGAACAGTGTTCATACCTGTGAATGAGACAGATGGATTGTCAATATCATAGATGAATGATGACCATGGAGAAGTCACTCCACAGAATTACATCTCTGCTTTCTGGTATATTTCTGAGCACTTATGAAGCACTTGTAGAAGTACACAGACCAAGGTACACAGACCTAATGCCCTAGATATATACCAGTCTCATTACACAAGATGAACAGCAGGTGAGCAAGAGAGAAGGAAGCAGATCAAAGAGTTACACCATGTATGGAAACAACTCACAGGAGAGAAGACAACACATAACTAATTACACAGCAGAGATAGGTCAGTTTAACATACCAATATCAGAAACAGCTTTAAGTGTGAAGACAGAGCAGGAGAGCAGATTAGGATCTCTGCAGGAAATTCAGAGGGTCAATTCAAATGAACAGTGTTCATACCTGTGAATGAGACAGATGGATTGTCAATATCATAGATGAATGATGACCATGGAGAAGTCACTCCACAGAATTACATCTCTGCTTTCTGGTATATTTCTGAGCACTTATGAAGCACTTGTAGAAGTACACAGACCAAGGTACACAGACCTAATGCCCTAGATATATACCAGTCTCATTACACAAGATGAACAGCAGGTGAGCAAGAGAGAAGGAAGCAGATCAAAGAGTTACACCATGTATGGAAACAACTCACAGGAGAGAAGACAACACATAACTAATTACACAGCAGAGATAGGTCAGTTTAACATACCAATATCAGAAACAGCTTTAAGTGTGAAGACAGAGCAGGAGAGCAGATTAGGATCTCTGCAGGAAATTCAGAGGGTCAATTCAAATGAACAGTGTTCATACCTGTGAATGAGACAGATGGATTGTCAATATCATAGATGAATGATGACCATGGAGAAGTCACTCCACAGAATTACATCTCTGCTTTCTGGTATATTTCTGAGCACTTATGAAGCACTTGTAGAAGTACACAGACCAAGGTACACAGACCTAATGCCCTAGATATATACCAGTCTCATTACACAAGATGAACAGCAGGTGAGCAAGAGAGAAGGAAGCAGATCAAAGAGTTACACCATGTATGGAAACAACTCACAGGAGAGAAGACAACACATAACTAATTACACAGCAGAGATAGGTCAGTTTAACATACCAATATCAGAAACAGCTTTAAGTGTGAAGACAGAGCAGGAGAGCAGATTAGGATCTCTGCAGGAAATTCAGAGGGTCAATTCAAATGAACAGTGTTCATACCTGTGAATGAGACAGATGGATTGTCAATATCATAGATGAATGATGACCATGGAGAAGTCACTCCACAGAATTACATCTCTGCTTTCTGGTATATTTCTGAGCACTTATGAAGCACTTGTAGAAGTACACAGACCAAGGTACACAGACCTAATGCCCTAGATATATACCAGTCTCATTACACAAGATGAACAGCAGGTGAGCAAGAGAGAAGGAAGCAGATCAAAGAGTTACACCATGTATGGAAACAACTCACAGGAGAGAAGACAACACATAACTAATTACACAGCAGAGATAGGTCAGTTTAACATACCAATATCAGAAACAGCTTTAAGTGTGAAGACAGAGCAGGAGAGCAGATTAGGATCTCTGCAGGAAATTCAGAGGGTCAATTCAAATGAACAGTGTTCATACCTGTGAATGAGACAGATGGATTGTCAATATCATAGATGAATGATGACCATGGAGAAGTCACTCCACAGAATTACATCTCTGCTTTCTGGTATATTTCTGAGCACTTATGAAGCACTTGTAGAAGTACACAGACCAAGGTACACAGACCTAATGCCCTAGATATATACCAGTCTCATTACACAAGATGAACAGCAGGTGAGCAAGAGAGAAGGAAGCAGATCAAAGAGTTACACCATGTATGGAAACAACTCACAGGAGAGAAGACAACACATAACTAATTACACAGCAGAGATAGGTCAGTTTAACATACCAATATCAGAAACAGCTTTAAGTGTGAAGACAGAGCAGGAGAGCAGATTAGGATCTCTGCAGGAAATTCAGAGGGTCAATTCAAATGAACAGTGTTCATACCTGTGAATGAGACAGATGGATTGTCAATATCATAGATGAATGATGACCATGGAGAAGTCACTCCACAGAATTACATCTCTGCTTTCTGGTATATTTCTGAGCACTTATGAAGCACTTGTAGAAGTACACAGACCAAGGTACACAGACCTAATGCCCTAGATATATACCAGTCTCATTACACAAGATGAACAGCAGGTGAGCAAGAGAGAAGGAAGCAGATCAAAGAGTTACACCATGTATGGAAACAACTCACAGGAGAGAAGACAACACATAACTAATTACACAGCAGAGATAGGTCAGTTTAACATACCAATATCAGAAACAGCTTTAAGTGTGAAGACAGAGCAGGAGAGCAGATTAGGATCTCTGCAGGAAATTCAGAGGGTCAATTCAAATGAACAGTGTTCATACCTGTGAATGAGACAGATGGATTGTCAATATCATAGATGAATGATGACCATGGAGAAGTCACTCCACAGAATTACATCTCTGCTTTCTGGTATATTTCTGAGCACTTATGAAGCACTTGTAGAAGTACACAGACCAAGGTACACAGACCTAATGCCCTAGATATATACCAGTCTCATTACACAAGATGAACAGCAGGTGAGCAAGAGAGAAGGAAGCAGATCAAAGAGTTACACCATGTATGGAAACAACTCACAGGAGAGAAGACAACACATAACTAATTACACAGCAGAGATAGGTCAGTTTAACATACCAATATCAGAAACAGCTTTAAGTGTGAAGACAGAGCAGGAGAGCAGATTAGGATCTCTGCAGGAAATTCAGAGGGTCAATTCAAATGAACAGTGTTCATACCTGTGAATGAGACAGATGGATTGTCAATATCATAGATGAATGATGACCATGGAGAAGTCACTCCACAGAATTACATCTCTGCTTTCTGGTATATTTCTGAGCACTTATGAAGCACTTGTAGAAGTACACAGACCAAGGTACACAGACCTAATGCCCTAGATATATACCAGTCTCATTACACAAGATGAACAGCAGGTGAGCAAGAGAGAAGGAAGCAGATCAAAGAGTTACACCATGTATGGAAACAACTCACAGGAGAGAAGACAACACATAACTAATTACACAGCAGAGATAGGTCAGTTTAACATACCAATATCAGAAACAGCTTTAAGTGTGAAGACAGAGCAGGAGAGCAGATTAGGATCTCTGCAGGAAATTCAGAGGGTCAATTCAAATGAACAGTGTTCATACCTGTGAATGAGACAGATGGATTGTCAATATCATAGATGAATGATGACCATGGAGAAGTCACTCCACAGAATTACATCTCTGCTTTCTGGTATATTTCTGAGCACTTATGAAGCACTTGTAGAAGTACACAGACCAAGGTACACAGACCTAATGCCCTAGATATATACCAGTCTCATTACACAAGATGAACAGCAGGTGAGCAAGAGAGAAGGAAGCAGATCAAAGAGTTACACCATGTATGGAAACAACTCACAGGAGAGAAGACAACGCATAACTAATTACACAGCAGAGATAGGTCAGTTTAACATACCAATATCAGAAACAGCTTTAAGTGTGAAGACAGAGCAGGAGAGCAGATTAGGATCTCTGCAGGAAATTCAGAGGGTCAATTCAAATGAACAGTGTTCATACCTGTGAATGAGACAGATGGATTGTCAATATCATAGATGAATGATGACCATGGAGAAGTCACTCCACAGAATTACATCTCTGCTTTCTGGTATATTTCTGAGCACTTATGAAGCACTTGTAGAAGTACACAGACCAAGGTACACAGACCTAATGCCCTAGATATATACCAGTCTCATTACACAAGATGAACAGCAGGTGAGCAAGAGAGAAGGAAGCAGATCAAAGAGTTACACCATGTATGGAAACAACTCACAGGAGAGAAGACAACGCATAACTAATTACACAGCAGAGATAGGTCAGTTTAACATACCAATATCAGAAACAGCTTTAAGTGTGAAGACAGAGCAGGAGAGCAGATTAGGATCTCTGCAGGAAATTCAGAGGGTCAATTCAAATGAACAGTGTTCATACCTGTGAATGAGACAGATGGATTGTCAATATCATAGATGAATGATGACCATGGAGAAGTCACTCCACAGAATTACATCTCTGCTTTCTGGTATATTTCTGAGCACTTATGAAGCACTTGTAGAAGTACACAGACCAAGGTACACAGACCTAATGCCCTAGATATATACCAGTCTCATTACACAAGATGAACAGCAGGTGAGCAAGAGAGAAGGAAGCAGATCAAAGAGTTACACCATGTATGGAAACAACTCACAGGAGAGAAGACAACACATAACTAATTACACAGCAGAGATAGGTCAGTTTAACATACCAATATCAGAAACAGCTTTAAGTGTGAAGACAGAGCAGGAGAGCAGATTAGGATCTCTGCAGGAAATTCAGAGGGTCAATTCAAATGAACAGTGTTCATACCTGTGAATGAGACAGATGGATTGTCAATATCATAGATGAATGATGACCATGGAGAAGTCACTCCACAGAATTACATCTCTGCTTTCTGGTATATTTCTGAGCACTTATGAAGCACTTGTAGAAGTACACAGACCAAGGTACACAGACCTAATGCCCTAGATATATACCAGTCTCATTACACAAGATGAACAGCAGGTGAGCAAGAGAGAAGGAAGCAGATCAAAGAGTTACACCATGTATGGAAACAACTCACAGGAGAGAAGACAACACATAACTAATTACACAGCAGAGATAGGTCAGTTTAACATACCAATATCAGAAACAGCTTTAAGTGTGAAGACAGAGCAGGAGAGCAGATTAGGATCTCTGCAGGAAATTCAGAGGGTCAATTCAAATGAACAGTGTTCATACCTGTGAATGAGACAGATGGATTGTCAATATCATAGATGAATGATGACCATGGAGAAGTCACTCCACAGAATTACATCTCTGCTTTCTGGTATATTTCTGAGCACTTATGAAGCACTTGTAGAAGTACACAGACCAAGGTACACAGACCTAATGCCCTAGATATATACCAGTCTCATTACACAAGATGAACAGCAGGTGAGCAAGAGAGAAGGAAGCAGATCAAAGAGTTACACCATGTATGGAAACAACTCACAGGAGAGAAGACAACACATAACTAATTACACAGCAGAGATAGGTCAGTTTAACATACCAATATCAGAAACAGCTTTAAGTGTGAAGACAGAGCAGGAGAGCAGATTAGGATCTCTGCAGGAAATTCAGAGGGTCAATTCAAATGAACAGTGTTCATACCTGTGAATGAGACAGATGGATTGTCAATATCATAGATGAATGATGACCATGGAGAAGTCACTCCACAGAATTACATCTCTGCTTTCTGGTATATTTCTGAGCACTTATGAAGCACTTGTAGAAGTACACAGACCAAGGTACACAGACCTAATGCCCTAGATATATACCAGTCTCATTACACAAGATGAACAGCAGGTGAGCAAGAGAGAAGGAAGCAGATCAAAGAGTTACACCATGTATGGAAACAACTCACAGGAGAGAAGACAACACATAACTAATTACACAGCAGAGATAGGTCAGTTTAACATACCAATATCAGAAACAGCTTTAAGTGTGAAGACAGAGCAGGAGAGCAGATTAGGATCTCTGCAGGAAATTCAGAGGGTCAATTCAAATGAACAGTGTTCATACCTGTGAATGAGACAGATGGATTGTCAATATCATAGATGAATGATGACCATGGAGAAGTCACTCCACAGAATTACATCTCTGCTTTCTGGTATATTTCTGAGCACTTATGAAGCACTTGTAGAAGTACACAGACCAAGGTACACAGACCTAATGCCCTAGATATATACCAGTCTCATTACACAAGATGAACAGCAGGTGAGCAAGAGAGAAGGAAGCAGATCAAAGAGTTACACCATGTATGGAAACAACTCACAGGAGAGAAGACAACGCATAACTAATTACACAGCAGAGATAGGTCAGTTTAACATACCAATATCAGAAACAGCTTTAAGTGTGAAGACAGAGCAGGAGAGCAGATTAGGATCTCTGCAGGAAATTCAGAGGGTCAATTCAAATGAACAGTGTTCATACCTGTGAATGAGACAGATGGATTGTCAATATCATAGATGAATGATGACCATGGAGAAGTCACTCCACAGAATTACATCTCTGCTTTCTGGTATATTTCTGAGCACTTATGAAGCACTTGTAGAAGTACACAGACCAAGGTACACAGACCTAATGCCCTAGATATATACCAGTCTCATTACACAAGATGAACAGCAGGTGAGCAAGAGAGAAGGAAGCAGATCAAAGAGTTACACCATGTATGGAAACAACTCACAGGAGAGAAGACAACACATAACTAATTACACAGCAGAGATAGGTCAGTTTAACATACCAATATCAGAAACAGCTTTAAGTGTGAAGACAGAGCAGGAGAGCAGATTAGGATCTCTGCAGGAAATTCAGAGGGTCAATTCAAATGAACAGTGTTCATACCTGTGAATGAGACAGATGGATTGTCAATATCATAGATGAATGATGACCATGGAGAAGTCACTCCACAGAATTACATCTCTGCTTTCTGGTATATTTCTGAGCACTTATGAAGCACTTGTAGAAGTACACAGACCAAGGTACACAGACCTAATGCCCTAGATATATACCAGTCTCATTACACAAGATGAACAGCAGGTGAGCAAGAGAGAAGGAAGCAGATCAAAGAGTTACACCATGTATGGAAACAACTCACAGGAGAGAAGACAACACATAACTAATTACACAGCAGAGATAGGTCAGTTTAACATACCAATATCAGAAACAGCTTTAAGTGTGAAGACAGAGCAGGAGAGCAGATTAGGATCTCTGCAGGAAATTCAGAGGGTCAATTCAAATGAACAGTGTTCATACCTGTGAATGAGACAGATGGATTGTCAATATCATAGATGAATGATGACCATGGAGAAGTCACTCCACAGAATTACATCTCTGCTTTCTGGTATATTTCTGAGCACTTATGAAGCACTTGTAGAAGTACACAGACCAAGGTACACAGACCTAATGCCCTAGATATATACCAGTCTCATTACACAAGATGAACAGCAGGTGAGCAAGAGAGAAGGAAGCAGATCAAAGAGTTACACCATGTATGGAAACAACTCACAGGAGAGAAGACAACACATAACTAATTACACAGCAGAGATAGGTCAGTTTAACATACCAATATCAGAAACAGCTTTAAGTGTGAAGACAGAGCAGGAGAGCAGATTAGGATCTCTGCAGGAAATTCAGAGGGTCAATTCAAATGAACAGTGTTCATACCTGTGAATGAGACAGATGGATTGTCAATATCATAGATGAATGATGACCATGGAGAAGTCACTCCACAGAATTACATCTCTGCTTTCTGGTATATTTCTGAGCACTTATGAAGCACTTGTAGAAGTACACAGACCAAGGTACACAGACCTAATGCCCTAGATATATACCAGTCTCATTACACAAGATGAACAGCAGGTGAGCAAGAGAGAAGGAAGCAGATCAAAGAGTTACACCATGTATGGAAACAACTCACAGGAGAGAAGACAACACATAACTAATTACACAGCAGAGATAGGTCAGTTTAACATACCAATATCAGAAACAGCTTTAAGTGTGAAGACAGAGCAGGAGAGCAGATTAGGATCTCTGCAGGAAATTCAGAGGGTCAATTCAAATGAACAGTGTTCATACCTGTGAATGAGACAGATGGATTGTCAATATCATAGATGAATGATGACCATGGAGAAGTCACTCCACAGAATTACATCTCTGCTTTCTGGTATATTTCTGAGCACTTATGAAGCACTTGTAGAAGTACACAGACCAAGGTACACAGACCTAATGCCCTAGATATATACCAGTCTCATTACACAAGATGAACAGCAGGTGAGCAAGAGAGAAGGAAGCAGATCAAAGAGTTACACCATGTATGGAAACAACTCACAGGAGAGAAGACAACACATAACTAATTACACAGCAGAGATAGGTCAGTTTAACATACCAATATCAGAAACAGCTTTAAGTGTGAAGACAGAGCAGGAGAGCAGATTAGGATCTCTGCAGGAAATTCAGAGGGTCAATTCAAATGAACAGTGTTCATACCTGTGAATGAGACAGATGGATTGTCAATATCATAGATGAATGATGACCATGGAGAAGTCACTCCACAGAATTACATCTCTGCTTTCTGGTATATTTCTGAGCACTTATGAAGCACTTGTAGAAGTACACAGACCAAGGTACACAGACCTAATGCCCTAGATATATACCAGTCTCATTACACAAGATGAACAGCAGGTGAGCAAGAGAGAAGGAAGCAGATCAAAGAGTTACACCATGTATGGAAACAACTCACAGGAGAGAAGACAACACATAACTAATTACACAGCAGAGATAGGTCAGTTTAACATACCAATATCAGAAACAGCTTTAAGTGTGAAGACAGAGCAGGAGAGCAGATTAGGATCTCTGCAGGAAATTCAGAGGGTCAATTCAAATGAACAGTGTTCATACCTGTGAATGAGACAGATGGATTGTCAATATCATAGATGAATGATGACCATGGAGAAGTCACTCCACAGAATTACATCTCTGCTTTCTGGTATATTTCTGAGCACTTATGAAGCACTTGTAGAAGTACACAGACCAAGGTACACAGACCTAATGCCCTAGATATATACCAGTCTCATTACACAAGATGAACAGCAGGTGAGCAAGAGAGAAGGAAGCAGATCAAAGAGTTACACCATGTATGGAAACAACTCACAGGAGAGAAGACAACACATAACTAATTACACAGCAGAGATAGGTCAGTTTAACATACCAATATCAGAAACAGCTTTAAGTGTGAAGACAGAGCAGGAGAGCAGATTAGGATCTCTGCAGGAAATTCAGAGGGTCAATTCAAATGAACAGTGTTCATACCTGTGAATGAGACAGATGGATTGTCAATATCATAGATGAATGATGACCATGGAGAAGTCACTCCACAGAATTACATCTCTGCTTTCTGGTATATTTCTGAGCACTTATGAAGCACTTGTAGAAGTACACAGACCAAGGTACACAGACCTAATGCCCTAGATATATACCAGTCTCATTACACAAGATGAACAGCAGGTGAGCAAGAGAGAAGGAAGCAGATCAAAGAGTTACACCATGTATGGAAACAACTCACAGGAGAGAAGACAACACATAACTAATTACACAGCAGAGATAGGTCAGTTTAACATACCAATATCAGAAACAGCTTTAAGTGTGAAGACAGAGCAGGAGAGCAGATTAGGATCTCTGCAGGAAATTCAGAGGGTCAATTCAAATGAACAGTGTTCATACCTGTGAATGAGACAGATGGATTGTCAATATCATAGATGAATGATGACCATGGAGAAGTCACTCCACAGAATTACATCTCTGCTTTCTGGTATATTTCTGAGCACTTATGAAGCACTTGTAGAAGTACACAGACCAAGGTACACAGACCTAATGCCCTAGATATATACCAGTCTCATTACACAAGATGAACAGCAGGTGAGCAAGAGAGAAGGAAGCAGATCAAAGAGTTACACCATGTATGGAAACAACTCACAGGAGAGAAGACAACACATAACTAATTACACAGCAGAGATAGGTCAGTTTAACATACCAATATCAGAAACAGCTTTAAGTGTGAAGACAGAGCAGGAGAGCAGATTAGGATCTCTGCAGGAAATTCAGAGGGTCAATTCAAATGAACAGTGTTCATACCTGTGAATGAGACAGATGGATTGTCAATATCATAGATGAATGATGACCATGGAGAAGTCACTCCACAGAATTACATCTCTGCTTTCTGGTATATTTCTGAGCACTTATGAAGCACTTGTAGAAGTACACAGACCAAGGTACACAGACCTAATGCCCTAGATATATACCAGTCTCATTACACAAGATGAACAGCAGGTGAGCAAGAGAGAAGGAAGCAGATCAAAGAGTTACACCATGTATGGAAACAACTCACAGGAGAGAAGACAACACATAACTAATTACACAGCAGAGATAGGTCAGTTTAACATACCAATATCAGAAACAGCTTTAAGTGTGAAGACAGAGCAGGAGAGCAGATTAGGATCTCTGCAGGAAATTCAGAGGGTCAATTCAAATGAACAGTGTTCATACCTGTGAATGAGACAGATGGATTGTCAATATCATAGATGAATGATGACCATGGAGAAGTCACTCCACAGAATTACATCTCTGCTTTCTGGTATATTTCTGAGCACTTATGAAGCACTTGTAGAAGTACACAGACCAAGGTACACAGACCTAATGCCCTAGATATATACCAGTCTCATTACACAAGATGAACAGCAGGTGAGCAAGAGAGAAGGAAGCAGATCAAAGAGTTACACCATGTATGGAAACAACTCACAGGAGAGAAGACAACACATAACTAATTACACAGCAGAGATAGGTCAGTTTAACATACCAATATCAGAAACAGCTTTAAGTGTGAAGACAGAGCAGGAGAGCAGATTAGGATCTCTGCAGGAAATTCAGAGGGTCAATTCAAATGAACAGTGTTCATACCTGTGAATGAGACAGATGGATTGTCAATATCATAGATGAATGATGACCATGGAGAAGTCACTCCACAGAATTACATCTCTGCTTTCTGGTATATTTCTGAGCACTTATGAAGCACTTGTAGAAGTACACAGACCAAGGTACACAGACCTAATGCCCTAGATATATACCAGTCTCATTACACAAGATGAACAGCAGGTGAGCAAGAGAGAAGGAAGCAGATCAAAGAGTTACACCATGTATGGAAACAACTCACAGGAGAGAAGACAACACATAACTAATTACACAGCAGAGATAGGTCAGTTTAACATACCAATATCAGAAACAGCTTTAAGTGTGAAGACAGAGCAGGAGAGCAGATTAGGATCTCTGCAGGAAATTCAGAGGGTCAATTCAAATGAACAGTGTTCATACCTGTGAATGAGACAGATGGATTGTCAATATCATAGATGAATGATGACCATGGAGAAGTCACTCCACAGAATTACATCTCTGCTTTCTGGTATATTTCTGAGCACTTATGAAGCACTTGTAGAAGTACACAGACCAAGGTACACAGACCTAATGCCCTAGATATATACCAGTCTCATTACACAAGATGAACAGCAGGTGAGCAAGAGAGAAGGAAGCAGATCAAAGAGTTACACCATGTATGGAAACAACTCACAGGAGAGAAGACAACACATAACTAATTACACAGCAGAGATAGGTCAGTTTAACATACCAATATCAGAAACAGCTTTAAGTGTGAAGACAGAGCAGGAGAGCAGATTAGGATCTCTGCAGGAAATTCAGAGGGTCAATTCAAATGAACAGTGTTCATACCTGTGAATGAGACAGATGGATTGTCAATATCATAGATGAATGATGACCATGGAGAAGTCACTCCACAGAATTACATCTCTGCTTTCTGGTATATTTCTGAGCACTTATGAAGCACTTGTAGAAGTACACAGACCAAGGTACACAGACCTAATGCCCTAGATATATACCAGTCTCATTACACAAGATGAACAGCAGGTGAGCAAGAGAGAAGGAAGCAGATCAAAGAGTTACACCATGTATGGAAACAACTCACAGGAGAGAAGACAACACATAACTAATTACACAGCAGAGATAGGTCAGTTTAACATACCAATATCAGAAACAGCTTTAAGTGTGAAGACAGAGCAGGAGAGCAGATTAGGATCTCTGCAGGAAATTCAGAGGGTCAATTCAAATGAACAGTGTTCATACCTGTGAATGAGACAGATGGATTGTCAATATCATAGATGAATGATGACCATGGAGAAGTCACTCCACAGAATTACATCTCTGCTTTCTGGTATATTTCTGAGCACTTATGAAGCACTTGTAGAAGTACACAGACCAAGGTACACAGACCTAATGCCCTAGATATATACCAGTCTCATTACACAAGATGAACAGCAGGTGAGCAAGAGAGAAGGAAGCAGATCAAAGAGTTACACCATGTATGGAAACAACTCACAGGAGAGAAGACAACACATAACTAATTACACAGCAGAGATAGGTCAGTTTAACATACCAATATCAGAAACAGCTTTAAGTGTGAAGACAGAGCAGGAGAGCAGATTAGGATCTCTGCAGGAAATTCAGAGGGTCAATTCAAATGAACAGTGTTCATACCTGTGAATGAGACAGATGGATTGTCAATATCATAGATGAATGATGACCATGGAGAAGTCACTCCACAGAATTACATCTCTGCTTTCTGGTATATTTCTGAGCACTTATGAAGCACTTGTAGAAGTACACAGACCAAGGTACACAGACCTAATGCCCTAGATATATACCAGTCTCATTACACAAGATGAACAGCAGGTGAGCAAGAGAGAAGGAAGCAGATCAAAGAGTTACACCATGTATGGAAACAACTCACAGGAGAGAAGACAACACATAACTAATTACACAGCAGAGATAGGTCAGTTTAACATACCAATATCAGAAACAGCTTTAAGTGTGAAGACAGAGCAGGAGAGCAGATTAGGATCTCTGCAGGAAATTCAGAGGGTCAATTCAAATGAACAGTGTTCATACCTGTGAATGAGACAGATGGATTGTCAATATCATAGATGAATGATGACCATGGAGAAGTCACTCCACAGAATTACATCTCTGCTTTCTGGTATATTTCTGAGCACTTATGAAGCACTTGTAGAAGTACACAGACCAAGGTACACAGACCTAATGCCCTAGATATATACCAGTCTCATTACACAAGATGAACAGCAGGTGAGCAAGAGAGAAGGAAGCAGATCAAAGAGTTACACCATGTATGGAAACAACTCACAGGAGAGAAGACAACACATAACTAATTACACAGCAGAGATAGGTCAGTTTAACATACCAATATCAGAAACAGCTTTAAGTGTGAAGACAGAGCAGGAGAGCAGATTAGGATCTCTGCAGGAAATTCAGAGGGTCAATTCAAATGAACAGTGTTCATACCTGTGAATGAGACAGATGGATTGTCAATATCATAGATGAATGATGACCATGGAGAAGTCACTCCACAGAATTACATCTCTGCTTTCTGGTATATTTCTGAGCACTTATGAAGCACTTGTAGAAGTACACAGACCAAGGTACACAGACCTAATGCCCTAGATATATACCAGTCTCATTACACAAGATGAACAGCAGGTGAGCAAGAGAGAAGGAAGCAGATCAAAGAGTTACACCATGTATGGAAACAACTCACAGGAGAGAAGACAACACATAACTAATTACACAGCAGAGATAGGTCAGTTTAACATACCAATATCAGAAACAGCTTTAAGTGTGAAGACAGAGCAGGAGAGCAGATTAGGATCTCTGCAGGAAATTCAGAGGGTCAATTCAAATGAACAGTGTTCATACCAATATCAGAAACAGCTTTAAGTGTGAAGACAGAGCAGGAGAGCAGATTAGGATCTCTGCAGGAAATTCAGAGGGTCAATTCAAATGAACAGTGTTCATACCAATATCAGAAACAGCTTTAAGTGTGAAGACAGAGCAGGAGAGCAGATTAGGATCTCTGCAGGAAATTCAGAGGGTCAATTCAAATGAACAGTGTTCATACCAATATCAGAAACAGCTTTAAGTGTGAAGACAGAGCAGGAGAGCAGATTAGGATCTCTGCAGGAAATTCAGAGGGTCAATTCAAATGAACAGTGTTCATACCAATATCAGAAACAGCTTTAAGTGTGAAGACAGAGCAGGAGAGCAGATTAGGATCTCTGCAGGAAATTCAGAGGGTCAATTCAAATGAACAGTGTTCATACCAATATCAGAAACAGCTTTGTGAAGACAGAGCAGGAGAGCAGATTAGGATCTCTGCAGGAAATTCAGAGGGTCAATTCAAATGAACAGTGTTCATACCAATATCAGAAACAGCTTTAAGTGTGAAGACAGAGCAGGAGAGCAGATTAGGATCTCTGCAGGAAATTCAGAGGGTCAATTCAAATGAACAGTGTTCATACCAATATCAGAAACAGCTTTAAGTGTGAAGACAGAGCAGGAGAGCAGATTAGGATCTCTGCAGGAAATTCAGAGGGTCAATTCAAATGAACAGTGTTCATACCAATATCAGAAACAGCTTTAAGTGTGAAGACAGAGCAGGAGAGCAGATTAGGATCTCTGCAGGAAATTCAGAGGGTCAATTCAAATGAACAGTGTTCATACCTGTGAATGAGACAGATGGATTGTCAATATCATAGATGAATGATGACCATGGAGAAGTCACTCCACAGAATTACATCTCTGCTTTCTGGTATATTTCTGAGCACTTATGAAGCACTTGTAGAAGTACACAGACCAAGGTACACAGACCTAATGCCCTAGATGAGGGCATCCACTAAAAGTTTTGTTTGGTTATCTTGCAATCCTCCCGAGATAATCGTCTCCATGCTCCAAATCCATTTTAAAGCCATTTTTAAGGCATTTCGCGCATACATGAAATGAACACATTTTTCTCCAAAACTATAACAGATGCAAGCTTGTCCTGTTTGGTGGAGATAATATTTAATAAAATAAGTAGAAATCTACGAAAAGTTTCGTTTGTTTATATTGCCATCCTGAGATAATCGTCTCCATGCTCCAAATCCATTTTAAAGCCATTTCAAAGGCATTTTGCGCATACATGAAATGAACACATTTTTCTCCAAAACTTTAACAGATGCAAGCTTGTCCTGTTTGGTGGAGATGATATTTAATAAAATAAGTAGAAATCCACTAAAAGTTTTGTTTGGTTATCTTGCAATCCCGAGATAATCGTCTCCATGCTCCAAATCCATTTTAAAGCCATTTTTAAGGCATTTCGCGCATACATGAAATGAACACATTTTTCTCCAAAACTATAACAGATGCAAGCTTGTCCTGTTTGGTGGAGATGATATTTAATAAAATAAGTAGAAATCCACTAAAAGTTTTGTTTGGTTATCTTGCAATCCCGAGATAATCGTCTCCATGCTCCAAATCCATTTTAAAGCCATTTTTAAGGCATTTCGCGCATACATGAAATGAACACATTTTTCTCCAAAACTATAACAGATGCAAGCTTGTCCTGTTTGGTGGAGATAATATTTAATAAAATAAGTAGAAATCTACTAAAAGTTTCGTTTGTTTATATTGCCATCCTGAGATAATCGTCTCCATGCTCCAAATCCATTTTAAAGCCATTTCAAAGGCATTTTGCGCATACATGAAATGAACACATTTTTCTCCAAAACTATAACACATGCAAGCTTGTCCTGTTTGGTGGAGATGATATTTAATAAAATAAGTAGAAATCCACTAAAAGTTTTGTTTGGTTATCTTGCAATCCCGAGATAATCGTCTCCATGCTCCAAATCCATTTTAAAGCCATTTTTAAGGCATTTCGCGCATACATGAAATGAACACATTTTTCTCCAAAACTATAACAGATGCAAGCTTGTCCTGTTTGGTGGAGATGATATTTAATAAAATAAGTAGAAATCCACTAAAAGTTTTGTTTGGTTATCTTGCAATCTCGAGATAATCGTCTCCATGCTTCAAATGCTATTAAAACCCATTTCTAAGGCATTTCGCGCATAAATGAAATGAACACATTTTTCTCCAAAACTATAACAGATGCAAGCTTGTCCTGTTTGGTGGAGATGATATTTAATAAAATAAGTAGAAATCCACTAAAAGTTTTGTTTGGTTATCTTGCAATCCCGAGATAATCGTCTCCATGCTCCAAATCCATTTTAAAGCCATTTTTAAGGCATTTCGCGCATACATGAAATGAACACATTTTTCTCCAAAACTATAACAGATGCAAGCTTGTCCTGTTTGGTGGAGATGATATTTAATAAAATAAGTAGAAATCCACTAAAAGTTTTGTTTGGTTATCTTGCAATCTCGAGATAATCGTCTCCATGCTTCAAATGCTCTTAAAACCCATTTCTAAGGCATTTCGCGCATAAATGAAATGAACACATTTTTCTTTAAAACTATAACAGATGCAAGCTTGTCCTGTTTGGTGGAGATGATATTTAAGAAAATAAGTAGAAATCCACTAAAAGTTTTGTTTGGTTATCTTGCAATCCCGAGATAATCGTCTCCATGCTCCAAATCCATTTTAAAGCCATTTTTAAGGCATTTCGCGCATACATGAAATGAACACATTTTTCTCCAAAAACTATAACAGATGCAAGCTTGTCCTGTTTGGTGGAGATAATATTTAATAAAATAAGTAGAAATCTACTAAAAGTTTCGTTTGTTTATATTGCCATCCTGAGATAATCGTCTCCATGCTCCAAATCCATTTTAAAGCCATTTCAAAGGCATTTTGCGCATACATGAAATTAACACATTTTTCTCCAAAACTATAACAGATGCAAGCTTGTCCTGTTTGGTGGAGATGATATTTAATAAAATAAGTAGAAATCCACTAAAAGTTTTGTTTGGTTATCTTGCAATCCCGAGATAATCGTCTCCATGCTCCAAATCCATTTTAAAGCCATTTTTAAGGCATTTCGCGCATACATGAAATGAACACATTTTTCTCCAAAACTATAACAGATGCAAGCTTGTCCTGTTTGGTGGAGATGATATTTAATAAAATAAGTAGAAATCCACTAAAAGTTTTGTTTGGTTATCTTGCAATCTCGAGATAATCGTCTCCATGCTTCAAATGCTATTAAAACCCATTTCTAAGGCATTTCGCGCATAAATGAAATGAACACATTTTTCTCCAAAACTATAACAGATGCAAGCTTGTCCTGTTTGGTGGAGATGATATTTAATAAAATAAGTAGAAATCCACTAAAAGTTTTGTTTGGTTATCTTGCAATCCCGAGATAATCGTCTCCATGCTCCAAATCCATTTTAAAGCCATTTTTAAGGCATTTCGCGCATACATGAAATGAACACATTTTTCTCCAAAACTATAACAGATGCAAGCTTGTCCTGTTTGGTGGAGATGATATTTAATAAAATAAGTAGAAATCCACTAAAAGTTTTGTTTGGTTATCTTGCAATCTCGAGATAATCGTCTCCATGCTTCAAATGCTCTTAAAACCCATTTCTTAGGCATTTCGCGCATAAATGAAATGAACACATTTTTCTTTAAAACTATAACAGATGCAAGCTTGTCCTGTTTGGTGGAGATGATATTTAAGAAAATAAGTAGAAATCCACTAAAAGTTTTGTTTGGTTATCTTGCAATCCCGAGATAATCGTCTCCATGCTCCAAATCCATTTTAAAGCCATTTTTAAGGCATTTCGCGCATACATGAAATGAACACATTTTTCTCCAAAAACTATAACAGATGCAAGCTTGTCCTGTTTGGTGGAGATAATATTTAATAAAATAAGTAGAAATCTACTAAAAGTTTCGTTTGTTTATATTGCCATCCTGAGATAATCGTCTCCATGCTCCAAATCCATTTTAAAGCCATTTCAAAGGCATTTTGCGCATACATGAAATTAACACATTTTTCTCCAAAACTATAACAGATGCAAGCTTGTCCTGTTTGGTGGAGATGATATTTAATAAAAAAAGTAGAAATCCACTAAAAGTTTTGTTTGGTTATCTTGCAATCCCGAGATAATCGTCTCCATGCTCCAAATCCATTTTAAAGCCATTTTTAAGGCATTTCGCGCATACATGAAATGAACACATTTTTCTCCAAAACTATAACAGATGCAAGCTTGTCCTGTTTGGTGGAGGTGATATTTAATAAAATAAGTAGAAATCCACTAAAAGTTTTGTTTGGTTATCTTGCAATCCCGAGATAATCGTCTCCATGCTCCAAATCCATTTTAAAGCCATTTTTAAGGCATTTCGCGCATACATGAAATGAACACATTTTTTCTCCAAAACTATAACAGATGAAGCTTGTCCTGTTTGGTGGAGATAATATTTAATAAAATAAGTAGAAATCTACTAAAAGTTTCGTTTGTTTATATTGCCATCCTGAGATAATCGTCTCCATGCTCCAAATCCATTTTAAAGCCATTTCAAAGGCATTTTGCGCATACATGAAATGAACACATTTTTCTCCAAAACTATAACACATGCAAGCTTGTCCTGTTTGGTGGAGATGATATTTAATAAAATAAGTAGAAATCCACTAAAAGTTTTGTTTGGTTATCTTGCAATCCCGAGATAATCGTCTCCATGCTCCAAATCCATTTTAAAGCCATTTTTAAGGCATTTCGCGCATACATGAAATGAACACATTTTTCTCCAAAACTATAACAGATGCAAGCTTGTCCTGTTTGGTGGAGATGATATTTAATAAAATAAGTAGAAATCCACTAAAAGTTTTGTTTGGTTATCTTGCAATCTCGAGATAATCGTCTCCATGCTTCAAATGCTATTAAAACCCATTTCTAAGGCATTTCGCGCATAAATGAAATGAACACATTTTTCTCCAAAACTATAACAGATGCAAGCTTGTCCTGTTTGGTGGCGATGATATTTAATAAAATAAGTAGAAATCCACTAAAAGTTTTGTTTGGTTATCTTGCAATCCCGAGATAATCGTCTCCATGCTCCAAATCCATTTTAAAGCCATTTTTAAGGCATTTCGCGCATACATGAAATGAACACATTTTTCTCCAAAACTATAACAGATGCAAGCTTGTCCTGTTTGGTGGAGATGATATTTAATAAAATAAGTAGAAATCCACTAAAAGTTTTGTTTGGTTATCTTGCAATCTCGAGATAATCGTCTCCATGCTTCAAATGCTCTTAAAACCCATTTCTAAGGCATTTCGCGCATAAATGAAATGAACACATTTTTCTTTAAAACTATAACAGATGCAAGCTTGTCCTGTTTGGTGGAGATGATATTTAATAAAATAAGTAGAAATCCACTAAAAGTTTTGTTTGGTTATCTTGCAATCCCGAGATTATCGTCTCCATGCTCCAAATCCATTTTAAAGCCATTTTTAAGGCATTTCGCGCATACATGAAATGAACACATTTTTCTCCAAAACTATAACAGATGCAAGCTTGTCCTGTTTGGTGGAGATAATATTTAATAAAATAAGTAGAAATCTACTAAAAGTTTCGTTTGTTTATATTGCCATCCTGAGATAATCGTCTCCATGCTCCAAATCCATTTTAAAGCCATTTCAAAGGCATTTTGCGCATACATGAAATGAACACATTTTTCTCCAAAACTATAACAGATGCAAGCTTGTCCTGTTTGGTGGAGATGATATTTAATAAAATAAGTAGAAATCCACTAAAAGTTTTGTTTGGTTATCTTGCAATCCCGAGATAATCGTCTCCATGCTCCAAATCCATTTTAAAGCCATTTTTAAGGCATTTCGCGCATACATGAAATGAACACATTTTTCTCCAAAACTATAACAGATGCAAGCTTGTCCTGTTTGGTGGAGATGATATTTAATAAAATAAGTAGAAATCCACTAAAAGTTTTGTTTGGTTATCTTGCAATCCCGAGATAATCGTCTCCATGCTCCAAATCCATTTTAAAGCCATTTTTAAGGCATTTCGCGCATACATGAAATGAACACATTTTTCTCCAAAACTATAACAGATGCAAGCTTGTCCTGTTTGGTGGAGATAATATTTAATAAAATAAGTAGAAATCTACTAAAAGTTTCGTTTGTTTATATTGCCATCCTGAGATAATCGTCTCCATGCTCCAAATCCATTTTAAAGCCATTTCAAAGGCATTTTGCGCATACATGAAATGAACACATTTTTCTCCAAAACTATAACACATGCAAGCTTGTCCTGTTTGGTGGAGATGATATTTAATAAAATAAGTAGAAATCCACTAAAAGTTTTGTTTGGTTATCTTGCAATCCCGAGATAATCGTCTCCATGCTCCAAATCCATTTTAAAGCCATTTTTAAGGCATTTCGCGCATACATGAAATGAACACATTTTTCTCCAAAACTATAACAGATGCAAGCTTGTCCTGTTTGGTGGAGATGATATTTAATAAAATAAGTAGAAATCCACTAAATGTTTTGTTTGGTTATCTTGCAATCTCGAGATAATCGTCTACATGCTTCAAATGCTATTAAAACCCATTTCTAAGGCATTTCGCGCATAAATGTAATGAACACATTTTTCTCCAAAACTATAACAGATGCAAGCTTGTCCTGTTTGGTGGAGATGATATTTAATAAAATAAGTAGAAAACCACTAAAAGTTTTGTTTGGTTATCTTGCAATCCCGAGATAATCGTCTCCATGCTCCAAATCCATTTAAAAGCCATTTTTAAGGCATTTCGCGCATACATGAAATGAACACATTTTTCTCCAAAACTATAACAGATGCAAGCTTGTCCTGTTTGGTGGAGATGATATTTAATAAAATAAGTAGAAATCCACTAAAAGTTTTGTTTGGTTATCTTGCAATCTCGAGATAATCGTCTCCATGCTTCAAATGCTCTTAAAACCCATTTCTAAGGCATTTCGCGCATAAATGAAATGAACACATTTTTCTTTAAAACTATAACAGATGCAAGCTTGTCCTGTTTGGTGGAGATGATATTTAATAAAATAAGTAGAAATCCACTAAAAGTTTTGTTTGGTTATCTTGCAATCCCGAGATAATCGTCTCCATGCTCCAAATCCATTTTAAAGCCATTTTTAAGGCATTTCGCGCATACATGAAATGAACACATTTTTCTCCAAAACTATAACAGATGCAAGCTTGTCCTGTTTGGTGGAGATAATATTTAATAAAATAAGTAGAAATCTACTAAAAGTTTCATTTGTTTATATTGCCATCCTGAGATAATCGTCTCCATGCTCCAAATCCATTTTAAAGCCATTTCAAAGGCACTTTGCGCATACATGAAATGAACACATTTTTCTCCAAAACTATAACAGATGCAAGCTTGTCCTGTTTGGTGGAGATGATATTTAATAAAATAAGTAGAAATCCACTAAAAGTTTTGTTTGGTTATCTTGCAATCCCGAGATAATCGTCTCCATGCTCCAAATCCATTTTAAAGCCATTTTTAAGGCATTTCGCGCATACATGAAATGAACACATTTTTCTCCAAAACTATAACAGATGCAAGCTTGTCCTGTTTGGTGGAGATGATATTTAATAAAATAAGTAGAAATCCACTAAAAGTTTTGTTTGGTTATCTTGCAATCTCGAGATAATCGTCTCCATGCTTCAAATGGTCCAATGTGTAAATTAAACAAAAAAGTGCACATTTGTTATGATTTCCAGATGGGGACCAGGATGTGGACATAATAAAAAAATAGGGAACATGATAGGAGACATTTCTACAATACATATAATTATTCTTATCTATCTAATACGATGACAACAGCTCTCCATACCTGCAGTCCACCACAAGGACCACCCTCTCTAATCCCTGAAAAATGAAATCATCCTCAGTGACGAAGAGAGGGGGCTAAGCGCACCCCATGGTCTCAAAACATTGACTCTTCTAAGAGTCCTAAGAGTCCTGCTCACACTGATGGGGTGCAGCTGTGGGACCCTATTTTCAGAGATGATGTCCTCCACCCAACTCTCAAAAAGCTGAAAGGGTCTTCAGTAGAGATGGATAGTCGAGCTGGGCTATCAGACGGTCACCTCTGTAGCTGTAGTGTCATTTTTCCTATGGTCCAATGTGTAAATTAAACAAAAAAGTGCACGTTTGTTATGATGTCCAAGATGGGGACCAGGATGTGGACATAATAAAAAATTAGGGAACATGATAGGAGACATTTCTACAATACATATAATCATTCTTATCTATCTAATACGATGACAACAGCTCTCCATACCTGCAGTCCACCACAAGGACCACCCTCTCTAATCCCTGAAAAATGAAATCATCCTCAGTGACGAAGAGAGGGGGCCAAGCGCCCCCCATGGTACCAGAGCATTGACTCTTCTAAGAGTCCTAAGAGTCCTGCTTACACTGATGGGGTGCAGCTGTGGGACCCTATTTTCAGAGATGATGTCCTCCACCCAACTCTCAAAAAGCTGAAAGGGTCTTCAGTAGAGATGGATAGTCGAGCTGGGCTATCAGACGGTCACCTCTGTAGCTGTAGTGTCATTTTTCCTATGGTCCAATGTGTAAATTAAACAAAAAAGTGCACGTTTGTTATGATGTTCAAGATGGGGACCAGGATGTGGACATAATAAAAAATTAGGGAACATGATAGGAGACATTTCTACAATACATATAATCATTCTTATCTATCTAATACGATCACAACAGCTCTCCATACCTGCAGTCCACCACAAGGACCACTCTCTCTAATCCCTGAAAAATTAAATCATCCTCAGTGACGAAGAGAGGGGGCTAAGCGCCCCCATGGTCTCAGAGCATTGACTCTTACAAGAGTCCTAAGATTCCTGCTCACACTGATGGGGTGCAGCTGTGGGACCCTATTTTCAGAGATGATGTCCTCCACCCAACTCTCAAAAAGCTGAAAGGGTCTTCAGTAGAGATGGATAGTCGAGCTGGGCTATCAGACGGTCACCTCTGTAGCTGTAGTGTCATTTTTCCTATGGTCCAATGTGTAAATTAAACAAAAAAGTGCACGTTTGTTATGATTTCCAAGATGGGGACCAGGATGTGGACATAATAAAAAAATAGGGAACATGATAGGAGACATTTCTACAATACATATAATCATTCTTATCTATCTAATACGATGACAACAGCTCTCCATACCTGCAGTCCACCACAAGGACCACCCTCTCTATTCCCTGAAAAGTGAAATCATCCTCAGTGACGAAGAGAGGGGGCTAAGCGCCCCCCATGGTCTCAGAGCATTGACTCTTCTAAGAGTCCTAAGAGTCCTGCTCACACTGATGGGGTGCAGCTGTGGGACCCTATTTTCAGAGATGATGTTCTCTACCCAACTCTCAAAAAGCTGAAAGGGTCTTCAGTAGAGATGGATAGTCGAGCTGGGCTATCAGACGGTCACCTCTGTAGCTGTAGTGTCATTTTTCCTATGGTCCAATGTGTAAATTAAACAAAAAAGTGCACGTTTGTTATGATGTCCAAGATGGGGACCAGGATGTGGACATAATAAAAAATTAGGGAACATGATAGGAGACATTTCTACAATACATATAATCATTCTTATCTATTTAATACGATGACAACAGCTCTCCATACCTGCAGTCCACCACGAGGACCACCCTCTCTAATCCCTGAAAAATGAAATCATCCTCAGTGACGAAGAGAGGGGGCTAAGCGCCCCCCATGGTCTCAGAGCATTGACTCTTCTAAGAGTCCTAAGAGTCCTGCTCACACTGATGGGGTGCAGCTGTGGGACCCTATTTTCAGAGATGATGTCCTCCACCCAACTCTCAAAAAGCTGAAAGGGTCTTCAGTAGAGATGGATAGTCGAGCTGGGCTATCAGACGGTCACCTCTGTAGCTGTAGTGTCATTTTTCCTATGGTCCAATGTGTAAATTAAACAAAAAAGTGCACGTTTGTTATGATGTCCAAGATGGGGACCAGGATGTGGACATAATAAAAAATTAGGGAACATGATAGGAGACATTTCTACAATACATATAATCATTCTTATCTATCTAATACGATGACAACAGCTCTCCATACCTGCAGTCCACCACAAGGACCACCCTCTCTAATCCCTGAAAAATGAAATCATCCTCAGTGACGAAGAGAGGGGGCCAAGCGCCCCCCATGGTACCAGAGCATTGACTCTTCTAAGAGTCCTAAGAGTCCTGCTTACACTGATGGGGTGCAGCTGTGGGACCCTATTTTCAGAGATGATGTCCTCCACCCAACTCTCAAAAAGCTGAAAGGGTCTTCAGTAGAGATGGATAGTCGAGCTGGGCTATCAGACGGTCACCTCTGTAGCTGTAGTGTCATTTTTCCTATGGTCCAATGTGTAAATTAAACAAAAAAGTGCACGTTTGTTATGATGTTCAAGATGGGGACCAGGATGTGGACATAATAAAAAATTAGGGAACATGATAGGAGACATTTCTACAATACATATAATCATTCTTATCTATCTAATACGATCACAACAGCTCTCCATACCTGCAGTCCACCACAAGGACCACTCTCTCTAATCCCTGAAAAATTAAATCATCCTCAGTGACGAAGAGAGGGGGCTAAGCGCCCCCATGGTCTCAGAGCATTGACTCTTCTAAGAGTCCTAAGATTCCTGCTCACACTGATGGGGTGCAGCTGTGGGACCCTATTTTCAGAGATGATGTCCTCCACCCAACTCTCAAAAAGCTGAAAGGGTCTTCAGTAGAGATGGATAGTCGAGCTGGGCTATCAGACGGTCACCTCTGTAGCTGTAGTGTCATTTTTCCTATGGTCCAATGTGTAAATTAAACAAAAAAGTGCACGTTTGTTATGATTTCCAAGATGGGGACCAGGATGTGGACATAATAAAAAAATAGGGAACATGATAGGAGACATTTCTACAATACATATAATCATTCTTATCTATCTAATACGATGACAACAGCTCTCCATACCTGCAGTCCACCACAAGGACCACCCTCTCTATTCCCTGAAAAGTGAAATCATCCTCAGTGACGAAGAGAGGGGGCTAAGCGCCCCCCATGGTCTCAGAGCATTGACTCTTCTAAGAGTCCCAAGAGTCCTGCTCACACTGATGGGGTGCAGCTGTGGGACCCTATTTTCAGAGATGATGTTCTCTACCCAACTCTCAAAAAGCTGAAAGGGTCTTCAGTAGAGATGGATAGTCGAGCTGGGCTATCAGACGGTCACCTCTGTAGCTGTAGTGTCATTTTTCCTATGGTCCAATGTGTAAATTAAACAAAAAAGTGCACGTTTGTTATGATGTCCAAGATGGGGACCAGGATGTGGACATAATAAAAAATTAGGGAACATGATAGGAGACATTTCTACAATACATATAATCATTCTTATCTATTTAATACGATGACAACAGCTCTCCATACCTGCAGTCCACCACAAGGACCACCCTCTCTAATCCCTGAAAAATGAAATCATCCTCAGTGACGAAGAGAGGGGGCTAAGCGCCCCCCATGGTCTCAGAGCATTGACTCTTCTAAGAGTCCTAAGAGTCCTGCTCACACTGATGGGGTGCAGCTGTGGGACCCTATTTTCAGAGATGATGTCCTCCACCCAACTCTCAAAAAGCTGAAAGGGTCTTCAGTAGAGATGGATAGTCGAGCTGGGCTATCAGACGGTCACCTCTGTAGCTGTAGTGTCATTTTTCCTATGGTCCAATGTGAAATTAAACAAAAAAGTGCACGTTTGTTATGATGTCCAAGATGGGGACCAGGATGTGGACATAATAAAAAATTAGGGAACATGATAGGAGACATTTCTACAATACATATAATCATTCTTATCTATCTAATACGATGACAACAGCTCTCCATACCTGCAGTCCACCACAAGGACCACCCTCTCTAATCCCTGAAAAATTAAATCATCCTCAGTGACGAAGAGAGGGGGCTAAGCGCCCCCATGGTCTCAGAGCATTGACTCTTCTAAGAGTCCTAAGATTCCTGCTCACACTGATGGGGTGCAGCTGTGGGACCCTATTTTCAGAGATGATGTCCTCCACCCAACTCTCAAAAAGCTGAAAGGGTCTTCAGTAGAGATGGATAGTCGAGCTGGGCTATCAGACGGTTACCTCTGTAGCTGTAGTGTCATTTTTCCTATGGTCCAATGTGTAAATTAAACAAAAAAGTGCACGTTTGTTATGATTTCCAAGATGGGGACCAGGATGTGGACATAATAAAAAAATAGGGAACATGATAGGAGACATTTCTACAATACATATAATCATTCTTATCTATCTAATACGATGACAACAGCTCTCCATACCTGCAGTCCACCACAAGGACCACCCTCTCTATTCCCTGAAAAGTGAAATCATCCTCAGTGACGAAGAGAGGGGGCTAAGCGCCCCCCATGGTCTCAGAGCATTGACTCTTCTAAGAGTCCTAAGAGTCCTGCTCACACTGATGGGGTGCAGCTGTGGGACCCTATTTTCAGAGATGATGTTCTCTACCCAACTCTCAAAAAGCTGAAAGGGTCTTCAGTAGAGATGGATAGTCGAGCTGGGCTATCAGACGGTCACCTCTGTAGCTGTAGTGTCATTTTTCCTATGGTCCAATGTGTAAATTAAACAAAAAAGTGCACGTTTGTTATGATGTCCAAGATGGGGACCAGGATGTGGACATAATAAAAAATTAGGGAACATGATAGGAGACATTTCTACAATACATATAATCATTCTTATCTATTTAATACGATGACAACAGCTCTCCATACCTGCAGTCCACCACAAGGACCACCCTCTCTAATCCCTGAAAAATGAAATCATCCTCAGTGACGAAGAGAGGGGGCTAAGCGCCCCCCATGGTCTCAGAGCATTGACTCTTCTAAGAGTCCTAAGAGTCCTGCTCACACTGATGGGGTGCAGCTGTGGGACCCTATTTTCAGAGATGATGTCCTCCACCCAACTCTCAAAAAGCTGAAAGGGTCTTCAGTAGAGATGGATAGTCGAGCTGGGCTATCAGACGGTCACCTCTGTAGCTGTAGTGTCATTTTTCCTATGGTCCAATGTGTAAATTAAACAAAAAAGTGCACGTTTGTTATGATGTCCAAGATGGGGACCAGGATGTGGACATAATAAAAAATTAGGGAACATGATAGGAGACATTTCTACAATACATATAATCATTCTTATCTATCTAATACGATGACAACAGCTCTCCATACCTGCAGTCCACCACAAGGACCACCCTCTCTAATCCCTGAAAAATGAAATCATCCTCAGTGACGAAGAGAGGGGGCCAAGCGCCCCCCATGGTACCAGAGCATTGACTCTTCTAAGAGTCCTAAGAGTCCTGCTTACACTGATGGGGTGCAGCTGTGGGACCCTATTTTCAGAGATGATGTCCTCCACCCAACTCTCAAAAAGCTGAAAGGGTCTTCAGTAGAGATGGATAGTCGAGCTGGGCTATCAGACGGTCACCTCTGTAGCTGTAGTGTCATTTTTCCTATGGTCCAATGTGTAAATTAAACAAAAAAGTGCACGTTTGTTATGATGTTCAAGATGGGGACCAGGATGTGGACATAATAAAAAATTAGGGAACATGATAGGAGACATTTCTACAATACATATAATCATTCTTATCTATCTAATACGATCACAACAGCTCTCCATACCTGCAGTCCACCACAAGGACCACTCTCTCTAATCCCTGAAAAATTAAATCATCCTCAGTGACGAAGAGAGGGGGCTAAGCGCCCCCATGGTCTCAGAGCATTGACTCTTCTAAGAGTCCTAAGATTCCTGCTCACACTGATGGGGTGCAGCTGTGGGACCCTATTTTCAGAGATGATGTCCTCCACCCAACTCTCAAAAAGCTGAAAGGGTCTTCAGTAGAGATGGATAGTCGAGCTGGGCTATCAGACGGTCACCTCTGTAGCTGTAGTGTCATTTTTCCTATGGTCCAATGTGTAAATTAAACAAAAAAGTGCACGTTTGTTATGATTTCCAAGATGGGGACCAGGATGTGGACATAATAAAAAAATAGGGAACATGATAGGAGACATTTCTACAATACATATAATCATTCTTATCTATCTAATACGATGACAACAGCTCTCCATACCTGCAGTCCACCACAAGGACCACCCTCTCTATTCCCTGAAAAGTGAAATCATCCTCAGTGACGAAGAGAGGGGGCTAAGCGCCCCCCATGGTCTCAGAGCATTGACTCTTCTAAGAGTCCTAAGAGTCCTGCTCACACTGATGGGGTGCAGCTGTGGGACCCTATTTTCAGAGATGATGTTCTCTACCCAACTCTCAAAAAGCTGAAAGGGTCTTCAGTAGAGATGGATAGTCGAGCTGGGCTATCAGACGGTCACCTCTGTAGCTGTAGTGTCATTTTTCCTATGGTCCAATGTGTAAATTAAACAAAAAAGTGCACGTTTGTTATGATGTCCAAGATGGGGACCAGGATGTGGACATAATAAAAAATTAGGGAACATGATAGGAGACATTTCTACAATACATATAATCATTCTTATCTATTTAATACGATGACAACAGCTCTCCATACCTGCAGTCCACCACAAGGACCACCCTCTCTAATCCCTGAAAAATGAAATCATCCTCAGTGACGAAGAGAGGGGACTAAGCGCCCCCCATGGTCTCAGAGCATTGACTCTTCTAAGAGTCCTAAGAGTCCTGCTCACACTGATGGGGTGCAGCTGTGGGACCTTATTTTCAGAGATGATGTCCTCCACCCAACTCTCAAAAAGCTGAAAGGGTCTTCAGTAGAGATGGATAGTCGAGCTGGGCTATCAGACGGTCACCTCTGTAGCTGTAGTGTCATTTTTCCTATGGTCCAATGTGTAAATTAAACAAAAAAGTGCACGTTTGTTATGATGTCCAAGATGGGGACCAGGATGTGGACATAATAAAAAATTAGGGAACATGATAGGAGACATTTCTACAATACATATAATCATTCTTATCTATCTAATACGATGACAACAGCTCTCCATACCTGCAGTCCACCACAAGGACCACCCTCTCTAATCCCTGAAAAATGAAATCATCCTCAGTGACGAAGAGAGGGGGCTAAGCGCCCCCATGGTCTCAGAGCATTAACTCTTCTAAGAGTCCTAAGAGTCCTGCTCACACTGATGGGGTGCAGCTGTGGGACCCTATTTTCAGAGATGATGTCCTCCACCCAACTCTCAAAAAGCTGAAAGGGTCTTCAGTAGAGATGGATAGTCGAGCTGGGCTATCAGACGGTCACCTCTGTAGCTGTAGTGTCATTTTTCCTATGGTCCAATGTGTAAATTAAACAAAAAAGTGCACGTTTGTTATGATGTCCAAGATGGGGACCAGGATGTGGACATAATAAAAAATTAGGGAACATGATAGGAGACATTTCTACAATACATATAATCATTCTTATCTATCTAATATGATGATAACAGCTCTCCATATCTGCAGTCCACCACAAGGACCACCCTCTCTAATCCCTGAAAAATGAAATCATCCTCAGTGATGAAGAGAGGGGGCTAAGTGCCCCCAATGGTCTCAGAGCATTGACTCTTCTAAGAGTCCTAAGAGTCCTGCTCACACTGATGGGGTGCAGCTGTGGG
Organism: Anomaloglossus baeobatrachus; assembly: GCF_048569485.1. Taxonomy (NCBI): domain Eukaryota; kingdom Metazoa; phylum Chordata; class Amphibia; order Anura; family Aromobatidae; genus Anomaloglossus; species Anomaloglossus baeobatrachus. The sequence continues at coordinate 368,498 of NW_027442044.1, read as the reverse complement.
ACCCTATTTTCAGAGATGATGTCCTCCACCCAACTCTCAAAAAGCTGAAAGGGTCTTCAGTAGAGATGGATAGTTGAGCTGGGCTATCAGACGGTCACCTCTGTAGCTGTAGTGTCATTTTTCCTATGGTCCAATGTGTAAATTAAACAAAAAAGTGCACGTTTGTTATGATGTTCAAGATAAGGACCAGGATGTGGACATAATAAAAAATTAGGGAACATGATAGGAGACATTTCTACAATACATATAATCATTCTTATCTATCTAATACGATCACAACAGCTCTCCATACCTGCAGTCCACCACAAGGACCACTCTCTCTAATCCCTGAAAAATGAAATCATCCTCAGTGACGAAGAGAGGGGGCTAAGCGCCCCCCATGGTCTCAGAGCATTGACTCTTCTAAGAGTCCTAAGATTCCTGCTCACACTGATGGGGTGCAGCTGTGGGACCCTATTTTCAGAGATGATGTCCTCCACCCAACTCTCAAAAAGCTGAAAGGGTCTTCAGTAGAGATGGATAGTCGAGCTGGGCTATCAGACGGTCACCTCTGTAGCTGTAGTGTCATTTTTCCTATGGTCCAATGTGTAAATTAAACAAAAAAGTGCACGTTTGTTATGATTTCCAAGATGGGGACCAGGATGTGGACATAATAAAAAATTAGGGAACATGATAGGAGACATTTCTACAATACATATAATCATTCTTATCTATCTAATACGATGACAACAGCTCTCCATACCTGCAGTCCACCACAAGGACCACCCTCTCTAATCCCTGAAAAATGAAATCATCCTCAGTGACGAAGAGAGGGGGCTAAGCGCCCCCATGGTCTCAGAGCATTAACTCTTCTAAGAGTCCTAAGAGTCCTGCTCACACTGATGGGGTGCAGCTGTGGGACCCTATTTTCAGAGATGATGTCCTCCACCCAACTCTCAAAAAGCTGAAAGGGTCTTCAGTAGAGATGGATAGTCGAGCTGGGCTATCAGACGGTCACCTCTGTAGCTGTAGTGTCATTTTTCCTATGGTCCAATGTGTAAATTAAACAAAAAAGTGCACGTTTGTTATGATGTCCAAGATGGGGACCAGGATGTGGACATAATAAAAAATTAGGGAACATGATAGGAGACATTTCTACAATACATATAATCATTCTTATCTATCTAATATGATGATAACAGCTCTCCATATCTGCAGTCCACCACAAGGACCACCCTCTCTAATCCCTGAAAAATGAAATCATCCTCAGTGATGAAGAGAGGGGGCTAAGTGCCCCCAATGGTCTCAGAGCATTGACTCTTCTAAGAGTCCTAAGAGTCCTGCTCACACTGATGGGGTGCAGCTGTGGGACCCTATTTTCAGAGATGATGTCCTCCACCCAACTCTCAAAAAGCTGAAAGGGTCTTCAGTAGAGATGGATAGTCGAGCTGGGCTATCAGACGGTCACCTCTGTAGCTGTAGTGTCATTTTTCCTATGGTCCAATGTGTAAATTAAACAAAAAAGTGCACGTTTGTTATGATGTTCAAGATGGGGACCAGGATGTGGACATAATAAAAAATTAGGGAACATGATAGGAGACATTTCTACAATACATATAATCATTCTTATCTATCTAATACGATCACAACAGCTCTCCATACCTGCAGTCCACCACAAGGACCACTCTCTCTAATCCCTGAAAAATGAAATCATCCTCAGTGACGAAGAGAGGGGGCTAAGCGCCCCCCATGGTCTCAGAGCATTGACTCTTCTAAGAGTCCTAAGATTCCTGCTCACACTGATGGGGTGCAGCTGTGGGACCCTATTTTCAGAGATGATGTCCTCCACCCAACTCTCAAAAAGCTGAAAGGGTCTTCAGTAGAGATGGATAGTCGAGCTGGGCTATCAGACGGTCACCTCTGTAGCTGTAGTGTCATTTTTCCTATGGTCCAATGTGTAAATTAAACAAAAAAGTGCACGTTTGTTATGATTTCCAAGATGGGGACCAGGATGTGGACATAATAAAAAAATAGGGAACATGATAGGAGACATTTCTACAATACATATAATCATTCTTATCTATCTAATACGATGACAACAGCTCTCCATACCTGCAGTCCACCACAAGGACCACCCTCTCTAATCCCTGAAAAATGAAATCATCCTCAGTGACGAAGAGAGGGGGCTAAGCACCCCCATGGTCTCAGAGCATTAACTCTTCTAAGAGTCCTGCTCACACTGATGGGGTGCAGCTGTGGGACCCTATTTTCAGAGATGATGTCCTCCACCCAACTCTCAAAAAGCTGAAAGGGTCTTCAGTAGAGATGGATAGTCGAGCTGGGCTATCAGACGGTCACCTCTGTAGCTGTAGTGTCATTTTTCCTATGGTCCAATGTGTAAATTAAACAAAAAAGTGCACGTTTGTTATGATGTCCAAGATGGGGACCAGGATGTGGACATAATAAAAAATTAGGGAACATGATAGGAGACATTTCTACAATACATAAAATCATTCTTATCTATCTAATACGATCACAACAGCTCTCCATACCTGCAGTTCACCACAAGGACCACTCTCTCTAATCCCTGAAAAATGAAATCATCCTCAGTGACGAAGAGAGGGGGCTAAGCGCCCCCCATGGTCTCAAAACATTGACTCTTCTAAGAGTCCTAAGAGTCCTGCTCACACTGATGGGGTGCAGCTGTGGGACCCTATTTTCAGAGATGATGTCCTCCACCCAACTCTCAAAAAGCTGAAAGGGTCTTCAGTAGAGATGGATAGTCGAGCTGGGCTATCAGACGGTCACCTCTGTAGCTGTAGTGTCATTTTTCCTATGGTCCAATGTGTAAATTAAACAAAAAAGTGCACGTTTGTTATGATTTCCAAGATGGGGACCAGGATGTGGACATAATAAAAAAATAGGGAACATGATAGGAGACATTTCTACAATACATATAATCATTCTTATCTATCTAATACGATGACAACAGCTCTCCATACCTGCAGTCCACCACAAGTACCACCCTCTCTATTCCCTGAAAAGTGAAATCATCCTCAGTGACGAAGAGAGGGGGCTAAGCGCCCCCCATGGTCTCAAAACATTGACTCTTCTAAGAGTCCTAAGATTCCTGCTCACACTGATGGGGTGCAGCTGTGGGACCCTATTTTCAGAGATGATGTCCTCCACCCAACTCTCAAAAAGCTGAAAGGGTCTTCAGTAGAGATGGATAGTCGAGCTGGGCTATCAGACGGTCACCTCTGTAGCTGTAGTGTCATTTTTCCTATGGTCCAATGTGTAAATTAAACAAAAAAGTGCACGTTTGTTATGATTTCCAAGATGGGGACCAGGATGTGGACATAATAAAAAAATAGGGAACATGATAGGAGACATTTCTACAATACATATAATCATTCTTATCTATCTAATACGATGACAACAGCTCTCCATACCTGCAGTCCACCACAAGGACCACCCTCTCTAATCCCTGAAAAATGAAATCATCCTCAGTGACGAAGAGAGGGGGCTAAGCACCCCCATGGTCTCAGAGCATTAACTCTTCTAAGAGTCCTGCTCACACTGATGGGGTGCAGCTGTGGGACCCTATTTTCAGAGATGATGTCCTCCACCCAACTCTCAAAAAGCTGAAAGGGTCTTCAGTAGAGATGGATAGTCGAGCTGGGCTATCAGACGGTCACCTCTGTAGCTGTAGTGTCATTTTTCCTATGGTCCAATGTGTAAATTAAACAAAAAAGTGCACGTTTGTTATGATGTCCAAGATGGGGACCAGGATGTGGACATAATAAAAAATTAGGGAACATGATAGGAGACATTTCTACAATACATAAAATCATTCTTATCTATCTAATACGATCACAACAGCTCTCCATACCTGCAGTTCACCACAAGGACCACTCTCTCTAATCCCTGAAAAATGAAATCATCCTCAGTGACGAAGAGAGGGGGCTAAGCGCCCCCCATGGTCTCAAAACATTGACTCTTCTAAGAGTCCTAAGAGTCCTGCTCACACTGATGGGGTGCAGCTGTGGGACCCTATTTTCAGAGATGATGTCCTCCACCCAACTCTCAAAAAGCTGAAAGGGTCTTCAGTAGAGATGGATAGTCGAGCTGGGCTATCAGACGGTCACCTCTGTAGCTGTAGTGTCATTTTTCCTATGGTCCAATGTGTAAATTAAACAAAAAAGTGCACGTTTGTTATGATTTCCAAGATGGGGACCAGGATGTGGACATAATAAAAAAATAGGGAACATGATAGGAGACATTTCTACAATACATATAATCATTCTTATCTATCTAATACGATGACAACAGCTCTCCATACCTGCAGTCCACCACAAGTACCACCCTCTCTATTCCCTGAAAAGTGAAATCATCCTCAGTGACGAAGAGAGGGGGCTAAGCGCCCCCCATGGTCTCAAAACATTGACTCTTCTAAGAGTCCTAAGAGTCCTGCTCACACTGATGGGGTGCAGCTGTGGGACCCTATTTTCAGAGATGATGTTCTCCACCCAACTCTCAAAAAGCTGAAAGGGTCTTCAGTAGAGATGGATAGTCGAGCTGGGCTATCAGACGGTCACCTCTGTAGCTGTAGTGTCATTTTTCCTATGGTCCAATGTGTAAATTAAACAAAAAAGTGCACGTTTGTTATGATGTCCAAGATGGGGACCAGGATGTGGACATAATAAAAAATTAGGGAACATGATAGGAGACATTTCTACAATACATATAATCATTCTTATCTATCTAATACGATGATAACAGCTCTCCATACCTGCAGTCCACCACAAGGACCACCCTCTCTAATCCCTGAAAAATGAAATCATCCTCAGTGACGAAGAGAGGGGGCTAAGTGCCCCCAATGGTCTCAGAGCATTGACTCTTCTAAGAGTCCTAAGAGTCCTGCTCACACTGATGGGGTGCAGCTGTGGGACCCTATTTTCAGAGATGATGTCCTCCACCCAACTCTCAAAAAGCTGAAAGGGTCTTCAGTAGAGATGGATAGTCGAGCTGGGCTATCAGACGGTCACCTCTGTAGCTGTAGTGTCATTTTTCCTATGGTCCAATGTGTAAATTAAACAAAAAAGTGCACGTTTGTTATGATGTCCAAGATGGGGACCAGGATGTGGACATAATAAAAAATTAGGGAACATGATAGGAGACATTTCTACAATACATATAATCATTCTTATCTATCTAATACGATGACAACAGCTCTCCATACCTGCAGTCCACCACAAGGACCACCCTCTCTAATCCCTGAAAAATGAAATCATCCTCAGTGACGAAGAGAGGGGGCTAAGCGCCCCCATGGTCTCAGAGCATTAACTCTTCTAAGAGTCCTAAGAGTCCTGCTCACACTGATGGGGTGCAGCTGTGGGACCCTATTTTCAGAGATGATGTCCTCCACCCAACTCTCAAAAAGCTGAAAGGGTCTTCAGTAGAGATGGATAGTCGAGCTGGGCTATCAGACGGTCACCTCTGTAGCTGTAGTGTCATTTTTCCTATGGTCCAATGTGTAAATTAAACAAAAAAGTGCACGTTTGTTATGATGTCCAAGATGGGGACCAGGATGTGGACATAATAAAAAATTAGGGAACATGATAGGAGACATTTCTACAATACATATAATCATTCTTATCTATCTAATACGATGACAACAGCTCTACATACCTGCAGTCCACCACAAGGACCACCCTCTCTAATCCCTGAAAAATGAAATCATCCTCAGTGACGAAGAGAGGGGGCCAAGCGCCCCCCATGGTACCAGAGCATTGACTCTTCTAAGAGTCCTAAGAGTCCTGCTCACACTGATGGGGTGAAGCTGTGGGACCCTATTTTCAGAGATGATGTCCTCCACCCAACTCTCAAAAAGCTGAAAGGGTCTTCAGTAGAGATGGATAGTCGAGCTGGGCTATCAGACGGTCACCTCTGTAGCTGTAGTGTCATTTTTCCTATGGTCCAATGTGTAAATTAAACAAAAAAGTGCACGTTTGTTATGATGTCCAAGATGGGGACCAGGATGTGGACATAATAAAAAATTAGGGAACATGATAGGAGACATTTCTACAATACATATAATCATTCTTATCTATCTAATACGATGATAACAGCTCTCCATACCTGCAGTCCACCACAAGGACCACCCTCTCTAAACCCTGAAAAATGAAATCATCCTCAGTGACGAAAAGAGGGGGCTCAGTGCCCCCAATGGTCTCAGAGCATTGACTCTTCTAAGAGTCTTAAGAGTCCTGCTCACACTGATGGGGTGCAGCTGTGGGACCCTATTTTCAGAGATGATGTCCTCCACCCAACTCTCAAAATGCTGAAAGGGTCTTCAGTAGAGATGGATAGTCGAGCTGGGCTATCAGACGGTCACCTCTGTAGCTGTAGTGTCATTTTTCCTATGGTCCAATGTGTAAATTAAACAAAAAAGTGCACGTTTGTTATGATGTCCAAGATGGGGACCAGGATGTGGACATAATAAAAAATTAGGGAACATGATAGGAGACATTTCTACAATACATATAATCATTCTTATCTATCTAATACGATGACAACAGCTCTCCATACCTGCAGTCCACCACAAGGACCACCCTCTCTAATCCCTGAAAAATGAAATCATCCTCAGTGACGAAGAGAGGGGGCTAAGCGCCCCCATGGTCTCAGAGCATTAACTCTTCTAAGAGTCCTAAGAGTCCTGCTCACACTGATGGGGTGCAGCTGTGGGACCCTATTTTCAGAGATGATGTCCTCCACCCAACTCTCAAAAAGCTGAAAGGGTCTTCAGTAGAGATGGATAGTCGAGCTGGGCTATCAGACGGTCACCTCTGTAGCTGTAGTGTCATTTTTCCTATGGTCCAATGTGGAAATTAAACAAAAAAGTGCACGTTTGTTATGATGTCCAAGATGGGGACCAGGATGTGGACATAATAAAAAATTAGGGAACATGATAGGAGACATTTCTACAATACATAAAATCATTCTTATCTATCTAATACGATCACAACAGCTCTCCATACCTGCAGTCCACCACAAGGACCACCCTCTCTAATCCCTGAAAAATGAAATCATCCTCAGGGACGAAGAGAGGGGGCTAAGCGCCCCCCATGGTTTTAGAGCATTGACTCTTCTAAGAGTCCTAAGAGTCCTGCTTACACTGATGGGGTGCAGCTGTGGGACCCTATTTTAAGAGATGATGTCCTCCACCCAACTCTCAAAAAGCTGAAAGGGTCTTCAGTAGAGATGGATAGTCGAGCTGGGCTATCAGACGGTCACCTCTGTAGCTGTAGTGTCATTTTTCCTATGGTCCAATGTGTAAATTAAACAAAAAAGTGCACGTTTGTTATGATGTCCAAGATGGGGACCAGGATGTGGACATAATAAAAAATTAGGGAACATGATAGGAGACATTTCTACAATACATAAAATCATTCTTATCTATCTAATACGATCACAACAGCTCTCCATACCTGCAGTTCACCACAAGGACCACTCTCTCTAATCCCTGAAAAATGAAATCATCCTCAGTGACGAAGAGAGGGGGCTAAGCGCCCCCCATGGTCTCAAAACATTGACTCTTCTAAGAGTCCTAAGAGTCCTGCTCACACTGATGGGGTGCAGCTGTGGGACCCTATTTTCAGAGATGATGTCCTCCACCCAACTCTCAAAAAGCTGAAAGGGTCTTCAGTAGAGATGGATAGTCGAGCTGGGCTATCAGACGGTCACCTCTGTAGCTGTAGTGTCATTTTTCCTATGGTCCAATGTGTAAATTAAACAAAAAAGTGCACGTTTGTTATGATTTCCAAGATGGGGACCAGGATGTGGACATAATAAAAAAATAGGGAACATGATAGGAGACATTTCTACAATACATATAATCATTCTTATCTATCTAATACGATGACAACAGCTCTCCATACCTGCAGTCCACCACAAGTACCACCCTCCCTATTCCCTGAAAAGTGAAATCATCCTCAGTGACGAAGAGAGGGGGCTAAGCGCCCCCCATGGTCTCAAAACATTGACTCTTCTAAGAGTCCTAAGAGTCCTGCTCACACTGATGGGGTGCAGCTGTGGGACCCTATTTTCAGAGATGATGTTCTCCACCCAACTCTCAAAAAGCTGAAAGGGTCTTCAGTAGAGATGGATAGTCGAGCTGGGCTATCAGACGGTCACCTCTGTAGCTGTAGTGTCATTTTTCCTATGGTCCAATGTGTAAATTAAACAAAAAAGTGCACGTTTGTTATGATGTCCAAGATGGGGACCAGGATGTGGACATAATAAAAAATTAGGGAACATGATAGGAGACATTTCTACAATACATATAATCATTCTTATCTATCTAATACGATGATAACAGCTCTCCATACCTGCAGTCCACCACAAGGACCACCCTCTCTAATCCCTGAAAAATGAAATCATCCTCAGTGACGAAGAGAGGGGGCTAAGTGCCCCCAATGGTCTCAGAGCATTGACTCTTCTAAGAGTCCTAAGAGTCCTGCTCACACTGATGGGGTGCAGCTGTGGGACCCTATTTTCAGAGATGATGTCCTCCACCCAACTCTCAAAAAGCTGAAAGGGTCTTCAGTAGAGATGGATAGTCGAGCTGGGCTATCAGACGGTCACCTCTGTAGCTGTAGTGTCATTTTTCCTATGGTCCAATGTGTAAATTAAACAAAAAAGTGCACGTTTGTTATGATGTCCAAGATGGGGACCAGGATGTGGACATAATAAAAAATTAGGGAACATGATAGGAGACATTTCTACAATACATATAATCATTCTTATCTATCTAATACGATGACAACAGCTCTCCATACCTGCAGTCCACCACAAGGACCACCCTCTCTAATCCCTGAAAAATGAAATCATCCTCAGTGACGAAGAGAGGGGGCTAAGCGCCCCCATCGTCTCAGAGCATTAACTCTTCTAAGAGTCCTAAGAGTCCTGCTCACACTGATGGGGTGCAGCTGTGGGACCCTATTTTCAGAGATGATGTCCTCCACCCAACTCTCAAAAAGCTGAAAGGGTCTTCAGTAGAGATGGATAGTCGAGCTGGGCTATCAGACGGTCACCTCTGTAGCTGTAGTGTCATTTTTCCTATGGTCCAATGTGTAAATTAAACAAAAAAGTGCACGTTTGTTATGATGTCCAAGATGGGGACCAGGATGTGGACATAATAAAAAATTAGGGAACATGATAGGAGACATTTCTACAATACATATAATCATTCTTATCTATCTAATACGATGACAACAGCTCTACATACCTGCAGTCCACCACAAGGACCACCCTCTCTAATCCCTGAAAAATGAAATCATCCTCAGTGACGAAGAGAGGGGGCCAAGCGCCCCCCATGGTACCAGAGCATTGACTCTTCTAAGAGTCCTAAGAGTCCTGCTCACACTGATGGGGTGAAGCTGTGGGACCCTATTTTCAGAGATGATGTCCTCCACCCAACTCTCAAAAAGCTGAAAGGGTCTTCAGTAGAGATGGATAGTCGAGCTGGGCTATCAGACGGTCACCTCTGTAGCTGTAGTGTCATTTTTCCTATGGTCCAATGTGTAAATTAAACAAAAAAGTGCACGTTTGTTATGATGTCCAAGATGGGGACCAGGATGTGGACATAATAAAAAATTAGGGAACATGATAGGAGACATTTCTACAATACATATAATCATTCTTATCTATCTAATACGATGATAACAGCTCTCCATACCTGCAGTCCACCACAAGGACCACCCTCTCTAAACCCTGAAAAATGAAATCATCCTCAGTGACGAAAAGAGGGGGCTCAGTGCCCCCAATGGTCTCAGAGCATTGACTCTTCTAAGAGTCTTAAGAGTCCTGCTCACACTGATGGGGTGCAGCTGTGGGACCCTATTTTCAGAGATGATGTCCTCCACCCAACTCTCAAAATGCTGAAAGGGTCTTCAGTAGAGATGGATAGTCGAGCTGGGCTATCAGACGGTCACCTCTGTAGCTGTAGTGTCATTTTTCCTATGGTCCAATGTGTAAATTAAACAAAAAAGTGCACGTTTGTTATGATGTCCAAGATGGGGACCAGGATGTGGACATAATAAAAAATTAGGGAACATGATAGGAGACATTTCTACAATACATATAATCATTCTTATCTATCTAATACGATGACAACAGCTCTCCATACCTGCAGTCCACCACAAGGACCACCCTCTCTAATCCCTGAAAAATGAAATCATCCTCAGTGACGAAGAGAGGGGGCTAAGCGCCCCCATGGTCTCAGAGCATTAACTCTTCTAAGAGTCCTAAGAGTCCTGCTCACACTGATGGGGTGCAGCTGTGGGACCCTATTTTCAGAGATGATGTCCTCCACCCAACTCTCAAAAAGCTGAAAGGGTCTTCAGTAGAGATGGATAGTCGAGCTGGGCTATCAGACGGTCACCTCTGTAGCTGTAGTGTCATTTTTCCTATGGTCCAATGTGGAAATTAAACAAAAAAGTGCACGTTTGTTATGATGTCCAAGATGGGGACCAGGATGTGGACATAATAAAAAATTAGGGAACATGATAGGAGACATTTCTACAATACATATAATCATTCTTATCTATCTAATACGATCACAACAGCTCTCCATACCTGCAGTCCACCACAAGGACCACTCTCTCTAATCCCTGAAAAATGAAATCATCCTCAGTGACGAAGAGAGGGGGCTAAGCGCCCCCCATGGTCTCAAAACATTGACTCTTCTATGAGTCCTAAGAGTCCTGCTCACACTGATGGGGTGCAGCTGTGGGACCCTATTTTCAGAGATGATGTCCTCCACCCAACTCTCAAAAAGCTGAAAGGGTCTTCAGTAGAGATGGATAGTCGAGCTGGGCTACCAGACGGTCACCTCTGTAGCTGTAGTGTCATTTTTCCTATGGTCCAATGTGTAAATTAAACAAAAAAATGCACGTTTGTTATGATTTCCAAGATGGGGACCAGGATGTGGACATAATAAAAAAATAGGGAACATGATAGGAGACATTTCTACAATACATATAATCATTCTTATCTATCTAATACGATGACAACAGCTCTCCATACCTGCAGTCCACCACAAGTACCACCCTCTCTATTCCCTGAAAAGTGAAATCATCCTCAGTGACGAAGAGAGGGGGCTAAGCGCCCCCCATGGTCTCAAAACATTGACTCTTCTAAGAGTCCTAAGAGTCCTTCTCACACTGATGGGGTGCAGCTGTGGGACCCTATTTTCAGAGATGATGTTCTCCACCCAACTCTCAAAAAGCTGAAAGGGTCTTCAGTAGAGATGGATAGTCGAGCTGGGCTATCAGACGGTCACCTCTGTAGCTGTAGTGTCATTTTTCCTATGGTCCAATGTGTAAATTAAACAAAAAAGTGCACGTTTGTTATGATGTCCAAGATGGGGACCAGGATGTGGACATAATAAAAAATTAGGGAACATGATAGGAGACATTTCTACAATACATATAATCATTCTTATCTATTTAATACGATGACAACAGCTCTCCATACCTGCAGTCCACCACAAGGACCACCCTCTCTAATCCCTGAAAAATGAAATCATCCTCAGTGACAAAGAGAGGGGGCTAAGCGCCCCCCATGGTCTCAGAGCATTGACTCTTCTAAGAGTCCTAAGAGTCCTGCTCACACTGATGGGGTGCAGCTGTGGGACCCTATTTTCAGAGATGATGTCCTCCACCCAACTCTCAAAAAGCTGAAAGGGTCTTCAGTAGAGATGGATTGTCGAGCTGGGCTATCAGACGGTCACCTCTGTAGCTGTAGTGTCATTTTTCCTATGGTCCAATGTGTAAATTAAACAAAAAAGTGCACGTTTGTTATGATGTCCAAGATGGGGACCAGGATGTGGACATAATAAAAAATTAGGGAACATGATAGGAGACATTTCTACAATACATATAATCATTCTTATCTATCTAATACGATGATAACAGCTCTCCATACCTGCAGTCCACCACAAGGACCACCCTCTCTAATCCCTGAAAAATGAAATCATCCTCAGTGACGAAGAGAGGGGGCTAAGTGCCCCCAATGGTCTCAGAGCATTGACTCTTCTAAGAGTCCTAAGAGTCCTGCTCACACTGATGGGGTGCAGCTGTGGGACCCTATTTTCAGAGATGATGTCCTCCACCCAACTCTCAAAAAGCTGAAAGGGTCTTCAGTAGAGATGGATAGTCGAGCTGGGCTATCAGACGGTCACCTCTGTAGCTGTAGTGTCATTTTTCTTATGGTCCAATGTGTAAATTAAACAAAAAAGTGCACGTTTGTTATGATGTCCAAGATGGGGACCAGGATGTGGACATAATAAAAAATTAGGGAACATGATAGGAGACATTTCTACAATACATATAATCATTCTTATCTATCTAATACGATGACAACAGCTCTCTATACCTGCAGTCCACCACAAGGACCACCCTCTCTAATCCCTGAAAAATGAAATCATCCTCAGTGACGAAGAGAGGGGGCTAAGCGCCCCCATGGTCTCAGAGCATTAACTCTTCTAAGAGTCCTAAGAGTCCTGCTCACACTGATGGGGTGCAGCTGTGGGACCCTATTTTCAGAGATGATGTCCTCCACCCAACTCTCAAAAAGCTGAAAGGGTCTTCAGTAGAGATGGATAGTCGAGCTGGGCTATCAGACGGTCACCTCTGTAGCTGTAGTGTCATTTTTCCTATGGTCCAATGTGTAAATTAAACAAAAAAGTGCACGTTTGTTATGATGTCCAAGATGGGGACCAGGATGTGGACATAATAAAAAATTAGGGAACATGATAGGAGACATTTCTACAATACATATAATCATTCTTATCTATCTAATACGATGACAACAGCTCTCCATACCTGCAGTCCACCACAAGGACCACCCTCTCTAATCCCTGAAAAATGAAATCATCCTCAGTGACGAAGAGAGGGGGCCAAGCGCCCCCCATGGTACCAGAGCATTGACTCTTCTAAGAGTCCTAAGAGTCCTGCTCACACTGATGGGGTGAAGCTGTGGGACCCTATTTTCAGAGATGATGTCCTCCACCCAACTCTCAAAAAGCTGAAAGGGTCTTCAGTAGAGATGGATAGTCGAGCTGGGCTATCAGACGGTCACCTCTGTAGCTGTAGTGTCATTTTTCCTATGGTCCAATGTGTAAATTAAACAAAAAAGTGCACGTTTGTTATGATGTCCAAGATGGGGACCAGGATGTGGACATAATAAAAAATTAGGGAACATGATAGGAGACATTTCTACAATACATATAATCATTCTTATCTATCTAATACGATGACAACAGCTCTCCATACCTGCAGTCCACCACAAGGACCACCCTCTCTAATCCCTGAAAAATGAAATCATCCTCAGTGACGAAGAGAGGGGGCTAAGCGCCCCCATGGTCTCAGAGCATTAACTCTTCTAAGAGTCCTAAGAGTCCTGCTCACACTGATGGGGTGCAGCTGTGGGACCCTATTTTCAGAGATGATGTCTTCCACCCAACTCTCAAAAAGCTGAAAGGGTCTTCAGTAGAGATGGATAGTCGAGCTGGGCTATCAGACGGTCACCTCTGTAGCTGTAGTGTCATTTTTCCTATGGTCCAATGTGGAAATTAAACAAAAAAGTGCACGTTTGTTATGATGTCCAAGATGGGGACCAGGATGTGGACATAATAAAAAATTAGGGAACATGATAGGAGACATTTCTACAATACATATAATCATTCTTATCTATCTAATACGATCACAACAGCTCTCCATACCTGCAGTCCACCACAAGGACCACTCTCTCTAATCCCTGAAAAATGAAATCATCCTCAGTGACGAAGAGAGGGGGCTAAGCGCCCCCCATGGTCTCAAAACATTGACTCTTCTATGAGTCCTAAGAGTCCTGCTCACACTGATGGGGTGCAGCTGTGGGACCCTATTTTCAGAGATGATGTCCTCCACCCAACTCTCAAAAAGCTGAAAGGGTCTTCAGTAGAGATGGATAGTCGAGCTGGGCTACCAGACGGTCACCTCTGTAGCTGTAGTGTCATTTTTCCTATGGTCCAATGTGTAAATTAAACAAAAAAATGCACGTTTGTTATGATTTCCAAGATGGGGACCAGGATGTGGACATAATAAAAAAATAGGGAACATGATAGGAGACATTTCTACAATACATATAATCATTCTTATCTATCTAATACGATGACAACAGCTCTCCATACCTGCAGTCCACCACAAGTACCACCCTCTCTATTCCCTGAAAAGTGAAATCATCCTCAGTGACGAAGAGAGGGGGCTAAGCGCCCCCCATGGTCTCAAAACATTGACTCTTCTAAGAGTCCTAAGAGTCCTTCTCACACTGATGGGGTGCAGCTGTGGGACCCTATTTTCAGAGATGATGTTCTCCACCCAACTCTCAAAAAGCTGAAAGGGTCTTCAGTAGAGATGGATAGTCGAGCTGGGCTATCAGACGGTCACCTCTGTAGCTGTAGTGTCATTTTTCCTATGGTCCAATGTGTAAATTAAACAAAAAAGTGCACGTTTGTTATGATGTCCAAGATGGGGACCAGGATGTGGACATAATAAAAAATTAGGGAACATGATAGGAGACATTTCTACAATACATATAATCATTCTTATCTATTTAATACGATGACAACAGCTCTCCATACCTGCAGTCCACCACAAGGACCACCCTCTCTAATCCCTGAAAAATGAAATCATCCTCAGTGACAAAGAGAGGGGGCTAAGCGCCCCCCATGGTCTCAGAGCATTGACTCTTCTAAGAGTCCTAAGAGTCCTGCTCACACTGATGGGGTGCAGCTGTGGGACCCTATTTTCAGAGATGATGTCCTCCACCCAACTCTCAAAAAGCTGAAAGGGTCTTCAGTAGAGATGGATTGTCGAGCTGGGCTATCAGACGGTCACCTCTGTAGCTGTAGTGTCATTTTTCCTATGGTCCAATGTGTAAATTAAACAAAAAAGTGCACGTTTGTTATGATGTCCAAGATGGGGACCAGGATGTGGACATAATAAAAAATTAGGGAACATGATAGGAGACATTTCTACAATACATATAATCATTCTTATCTATCTAATACGATGATAACAGCTCTCCATACCTGCAGTCCACCACAAGGACCACCCTCTCTAATCCCTGAAAAATGAAATCATCCTCAGTGACGAAGAGAGGGGGCTAAGCGCCCCCATGGTCTCAGAGCATTAACTCTTCTAAGAGTCCTAAGAGTCCTGCTCACACTGATGGGGTGCAGCTGTGGGACCCTATTTTCAGAGATGATGTCCTCCACCCAACTCTCAAAAAGCTGAAAGGGTCTTCAGTAGAGATGGATAGTCGAGCTGGGCTATCAGACGGTCACCTCTGTAGCTGTAGTGTCATTTTTCCTATGGTCCAATGTGTAAATTAAACAAAAAAGTGCACGTTTGTTATGATGTCCAAGATGGGGACCAGGATGTGGACATAATAAAAAATTAGGGAACATGATAGGAGACATTTCTACAATACATATAATCATTCTTATCTATCTAATACGATGACAACAGCTCTCCATACCTGCAGTCCACCACAAGGACCACCCTCTCTAATCCCTGAAAAATGAAATCATCCTCAGTGACGAAGAGAGGGGGCCAAGCGCCCCCCATGGTACCAGAGCATTGACTCTTCTAAGAGTCCTAAGAGTCCTGCTCACACTGATGGGGTGAAGCTGTGGGACCCTATTTTCAGAGATGATGTCCTCCACCCAACTCTCAAAAAGCTGAAAGGGTCTTCAGTAGAGATGGATAGTCGAGCTGGGCTATCAGACGGTCACCTCTGTAGCTGTAGTGTCATTTTTCCTATGGTCCAATGTGTAAATTAAACAAAAAAGTGCACGTTTGTTATGATGTCCAAGATGGGGACCAGGATGTGGACATAATAAAAAATTAGGGAACATGATAGGAGACATTTCTACAATACATATAATCATTCTTATCTATCTAATACGATGATAACAGCTCTCCATACCTGCAGTCCACCACAAGGACCACCCTCTCTAAACCCTGAAAAATGAAATCATCCTCAGTGACGAAGAGAGGGGGCTCAGTGCCCCCAATGGTCTCAGAGCATTGACTCTTCTAAGAGTCTTAAGAGTCCTGCTCACACTGATGGGGTGCAGCTGTGGGACCCTATTTTCAGAGATGATGTCCTCCACCCAACTCTCAAAATGCTGAAAGGGTCTTCAGTAGAGATGGATAGTCGAGCTGGGCTATCAGACGGTCACCTCTGTAGCTGTAGTGTCATTTTTCCTATGGTCCAATGTGTAAATTAAACAAAAAAGTGCACGTTTGTTATGATGTCCAAGATGGGGACCAGGATGTGGACATAATAAAAAATTAGGGAACATGATAGGAGACATTTCTACAATACATATAATCATTCTTATCTATCTAATACGATGACAACAGCTCTCCATACCTGCAGTCCACCACAAGGACCACCCTCTCTAATCCCTGAAAAATGAAATCATCCTCAGTGACGAAGAGAGGGGGCTAAGCGCCCCCATGGTCTTAGAGCATTAACTCTTCTAAGAGTCCTAAGAGTTCTGCTCACACTGATGGGGTGCAGCTGTGGGACCCTATTTTCAGAGATGATGTCCTCCACCCAACTCTCAAAAAGCTGAAAGGGTCTTCAGTAGAGATGGATAGTCGAGCTGGGCTATCAGACGGTCACCTCTGTAGCTGTAGTGTCATTTTTCCTATGGTCCAATGTGGAAATTAAACAAAAAAGTGCACGTTTGTTATGATGTCCAAGATGGGGACCAGGATGTGGACATAATAAAAAATTAGGGAACATGATAGGAGACATTTCTACAATACATATAATCATTCTTATCTATCTAATACGATGACAACAGCTCTCCATACCTGCAGTCCACCACAAGGACCACCCTCTCTAATCCCTGAAAAATGAAATCATCCTCAGTGACGAAGAGAGGGGGCCAAGCGCCCCCCATGGTACCAGAGCATTGACTCTTCTAAGAGTCCTAAGAGTCCTGCTCACACTGATGGGGTGCAGCTGTGGGACCCTATTTTCAGAGATGATGTTCTCCACCCAACTCTCAAAAAGCTGAAAGGGTCTTCAGTAGAGATGGATAGTCGAGCTGGGCTATCAGACGGTCACCTCTGTAGCTGTAGTGTCATTTTTCCTATGGTCCAATGTGGAAATTAAACAAAAAAGTGCACGTTTGTTATGATGTCCAAGATGGGGACCAGGATGTGGACATAATAAAAAATTAGGGAACATGATAGGAGACATTTCTACAATACATATAATCATTCTTATCTATCTAATACGATGACAACAGCTCTCCATACCTGCAGTCCACCACAAGGACCACCCTCTCTAATCCCTGAAAAGTGAAATCATCCTCAGTGACGAAGAGAGGGGGCTAAGCGCCCCCCATGGTCTCAAAACATTGACTCTTCTAAGAGTCCTAAGAGTCCTTCTCACACTGATGGGGTGCAGCTGTGGGACCCTATTTTCAGAGATGATGTTCTCCACCCAACTCTCAAAAAGCTGAAAGGGTCTTCAGTAGAGATGGATAGTCGAGCTGGGCTATCAGACGGTCACCTCTGTAGCTGTAGTGTCATTTTTCCTATGGTCCAATGTGTAAATTAAACAAAAAAGTGCACGTTTGTTATGATGTCCAAGATGGGGACCAGGATGTGGACATAATAAAAAATTAGGGAACATGATAGGAGACATTTCTACAATACATATAATCATTCTTATCTATTTAATACGATGACAACAGCTCTCCATACCTGCAGTCCACCACAAGGACCACCCTCTCTAATCCCTGAAAAATGAAATCATCCTCAGTGACAAAGAGAGGGGGCTAAGCGCCCCCCATGGTCTCAGAGCATTGACTCTTCTAAGAGTCCTAAGAGTCCTGCTCACACTGATGGGGTGCAGCTGTGGGACCCTATTTTCAGAGATGATGTCCTCCACCCAACTCTCAAAAAGCTGAAAGGGTCTTCAGTAGAGATGGATTGTCGAGCTGGGCTATCAGACGGTCACCTCTGTAGCTGTAGTGTCATTTTTCCTATGGTCCAATGTGTAAATTAAACAAAAAAGTGCACGTTTGTTATGATGTCCAAGATGGGGACCAGGATGTGGACATAATAAAAAATTAGGGAACATGATAGGAGACATTTCTACAATACATATAATCATTCTTATCTATCTAATACGATGATAACAGCTCTCCATACCTGCAGTCCACCACAAGGACCACCCTCTCTAATCCCTGAAAAATGAAATCATCCTCAGTGACGAAGAGAGGGGGCTAAGTGCCCCCAATGGTCTCAGAGCATTGACTCTTCTAAGAGTCCTAAGAGTCCTGCTCACACTGATGGGGTGCAGCTGTGGGACCCTATTTTCAGAGATGATGTCCTCCACCCAACTCTCAAAAAGCTGAAAGGGTCTTCAGTAGAGATGGATAGTCGAGCTGGGCTATCAGACGGTCACCTCTGTAGCTGTAGTGTCATTTTTCTTATGGTCCAATGTGTAAATTAAACAAAAAAGTGCACGTTTGTTATGATGTCCAAGATGGGGACCAGGATGTGGACATAATAAAAAATTAGGGAACATGATAGGAGACATTTCTACAATACATATAATCATTCTTATCTATCTAATACGATGACAACAGCTCTCTATACCTGCAGTCCACCACAAGGACCACCCTCTCTAATCCCTGAAAAATGAAATCATCCTCAGTGACGAAGAGAGGGGGCTAAGCGCCCCCATGGTCTCAGAGCATTAACTCTTCTAAGAGTCCTAAGAGTCCTGCTCACACTGATGGGGTGCAGCTGTGGGACCCTATTTTCAGAGATGATGTCCTCCACCCAACTCTCAAAAAGCTGAAAGGGTCTTCAGTAGAGATGGATAGTCGAGCTGGGCTATCAGACGGTCACCTCTGTAGCTGTAGTGTCATTTTTCCTATGGTCCAATGTGTAAATTAAACAAAAAAGTGCACGTTTGTTATGATGTCCAAGATGGGGACCAGGATGTGGACATAATAAAAAATTAGGGAACATGATAGGAGACATTTCTACAATACATATAATCATTCTTATCTATCTAATACGATGACAACAGCTCTCCATACCTGCAGTCCACCACAAGGACCACCCTCTCTAATCCCTGAAAAATGAAATCATCCTCAGTGACGAAGAGAGGGGGCCAAGCGCCCCCCATGGTACCAGAGCATTGACTCTTCTAAGAGTCCTAAGAGTCCTGCTCACACTGATGGGGTGAAGCTGTGGGACCCTATTTTCAGAGATGATGTCCTCCACCCAACTCTCAAAAAGCTGAAAGGGTCTTCAGTAGAGATGGATAGTCGAGCTGGGCTATCAGACGGTCACCTCTGTAGCTGTAGTGTCATTTTTCCTATGGTCCAATGTGTAAATTAAACAAAAAAGTGCACGTTTGTTATGATGTCCAAGATGGGGACCAGGATGTGGACATAATAAAAAATTAGGGAACATGATAGGAGACATTTCTACAATACATATAATCATTCTTATCTATCTAATACGATGACAACAGCTCTCCATACCTGCAGTCCACCACAAGGACCACCCTCTCTAATCCCTGAAAAATGAAATCATCCTCAGTGACGAAGAGAGGGGGCTAAGCGCCCCCATGGTCTCAGAGCATTAACTCTTCTAAGAGTCCTAAGAGTCCTGCTCACACTGATGGGGTGCAGCTGTGGGACCCTATTTTCAGAGATGATGTCTTCCACCCAACTCTCAAAAAGCTGAAAGGGTCTTCAGTAGAGATGGATAGTCGAGCTGGGCTATCAGACGGTCACCTCTGTAGCTGTAGTGTCATTTTTCCTATGGTCCAATGTGGAAATTAAACAAAAAAGTGCACGTTTGTTATGATGTCCAAGATGGGGACCAGGATGTGGACATAATAAAAAATTAGGGAACATGATAGGAGACATTTCTACAATACATATAATCATTCTTATCTATCTAATACGATCACAACAGCTCTCCATACCTGCAGTCCACCACAAGGACCACTCTCTCTAATCCCTGAAAAATGAAATCATCCTCAGTGACGAAGAGAGGGGGCTAAGCGCCCCCCATGGTCTCAAAACATTGACTCTTCTATGAGTCCTAAGAGTCCTGCTCACACTGATGGGGTGCAGCTGTGGGACCCTATTTTCAGAGATGATGTCCTCCACCCAACTCTCAAAAAGCTGAAAGGGTCTTCAGTAGAGATGGATAGTCGAGCTGGGCTACCAGACGGTCACCTCTGTAGCTGTAGTGTCATTTTTCCTATGGTCCAATGTGTAAATTAAACAAAAAAATGCACGTTTGTTATGATTTCCAAGATGGGGACCAGGATGTGGACATAATAAAAAAATAGGGAACATGATAGGAGACATTTCTACAATACATATAATCATTCTTATCTATCTAATACGATGACAACAGCTCTCCATACCTGCAGTCCACCACAAGTACCACCCTCTCTATTCCCTGAAAAGTGAAATCATCCTCAGTGACGAAGAGAGGGGGCTAAGCGCCCCCCATGGTCTCAAAACATTGACTCTTCTAAGAGTCCTAAGAGTCCTTCTCACACTGATGGGGTGCAGCTGTGGGACCCTATTTTCAGAGATGATGTTCTCCACCCAACTCTCAAAAAGCTGAAAGGGTCTTCAGTAGAGATGGATAGTCGAGCTGGGCTATCAGACGGTCACCTCTGTAGCTGTAGTGTCATTTTTCCTATGGTCCAATGTGTAAATTAAACAAAAAAGTGCACGTTTGTTATGATGTCCAAGATGGGGACCAGGATGTGGACATAATAAAAAATTAGGGAACATGATAGGAGACATTTCTACAATACATATAATCATTCTTATCTATTTAATACGATGACAACAGCTCTCCATACCTGCAGTCCACCACAAGGACCACCCTCTCTAATCCCTGAAAAATGAAATCATCCTCAGTGACAAAGAGAGGGGGCTAAGCGCCCCCCATGGTCTCAGAGCATTGACTCTTCTAAGAGTCCTAAGAGTCCTGCTCACACTGATGGGGTGCAGCTGTGGGACCCTATTTTCAGAGATGATGTCCTCCACCCAACTCTCAAAAAGCTGAAAGGGTCTTCAGTAGAGATGGATTGTCGAGCTGGGCTATCAGACGGTCACCTCTGTAGCTGTAGTGTCATTTTTCCTATGGTCCAATGTGTAAATTAAACAAAAAAGTGCACGTTTGTTATGATGTCCAAGATGGGGACCAGGATGTGGACATAATAAAAAATTAGGGAACATGATAGGAGACATTTCTACAATACATATAATCATTCTTATCTATCTAATACGATGATAACAGCTCTCCATACCTGCAGTCCACCACAAGGACCACCCTCTCTAATCCCTGAAAAATGAAATCATCCTCAGTGACGAAGAGAGGGGGCTAAGCGCCCCCATGGTCTCAGAGCATTAACTCTTCTAAGAGTCCTAAGAGTCCTGCTCACACTGATGGGGTGCAGCTGTGGGACCCTATTTTCAGAGATGATGTCCTCCACCCAACTCTCAAAAAGCTGAAAGGGTCTTCAGTAGAGATGGATAGTCGAGCTGGGCTATCAGACGGTCACCTCTGTAGCTGTAGTGTCATTTTTCCTATGGTCCAATGTGTAAATTAAACAAAAAAGTGCACGTTTGTTATGATGTCCAAGATGGGGACCAGGATGTGGACATAATAAAAAATTAGGGAACATGATAGGAGACATTTCTACAATACATATAATCATTCTTATCTATCTAATACGATGACAACAGCTCTCCATACCTGCAGTCCACCACAAGGACCACCCTCTCTAATCCCTGAAAAATGAAATCATCCTCAGTGACGAAGAGAGGGGGCCAAGCGCCCCCCATGGTACCAGAGCATTGACTCTTCTAAGAGTCCTAAGAGTCCTGCTCACACTGATGGGGTGAAGCTGTGGGACCCTATTTTCAGAGATGATGTCCTCCACCCAACTCTCAAAAAGCTGAAAGGGTCTTCAGTAGAGATGGATAGTCGAGCTGGGCTATCAGACGGTCACCTCTGTAGCTGTAGTGTCATTTTTCCTATGGTCCAATGTGTAAATTAAACAAAAAAGTGCACGTTTGTTATGATGTCCAAGATGGGGACCAGGATGTGGACATAATAAAAAATTAGGGAACATGATAGGAGACATTTCTACAATACATATAATCATTCTTATCTATCTAATACGATGATAACAGCTCTCCATACCTGCAGTCCACCACAAGGACCACCCTCTCTAAACCCTGAAAAATGAAATCATCCTCAGTGACGAAGAGAGGGGGCTCAGTGCCCCCAATGGTCTCAGAGCATTGACTCTTCTAAGAGTCTTAAGAGTCCTGCTCACACTGATGGGGTGCAGCTGTGGGACCCTATTTTCAGAGATGATGTCCTCCACCCAACTCTCAAAATGCTGAAAGGGTCTTCAGTAGAGATGGATAGTCGAGCTGGGCTATCAGACGGTCACCTCTGTAGCTGTAGTGTCATTTTTCCTATGGTCCAATGTGTAAATTAAACAAAAAAGTGCACGTTTGTTATGATGTCCAAGATGGGGACCAGGATGTGGACATAATAAAAAATTAGGGAACATGATAGGAGACATTTCTACAATACATATAATCATTCTTATCTATCTAATACGATGACAACAGCTCTCCATACCTGCAGTCCACCACAAGGACCACCCTCTCTAATCCCTGAAAAATGAAATCATCCTCAGTGACGAAGAGAGGGGGCTAAGCGCCCCCATGGTCTTAGAGCATTAACTCTTCTAAGAGTCCTAAGAGTTCTGCTCACACTGATGGGGTGCAGCTGTGGGACCCTATTTTCAGAGATGATGTCCTCCACCCAACTCTCAAAAAGCTGAAAGGGTCTTCAGTAGAGATGGATAGTCGAGCTGGGCTATCAGACGGTCACCTCTGTAGCTGTAGTGTCATTTTTCCTATGGTCCAATGTGGAAATTAAACAAAAAAGTGCACGTTTGTTATGATGTCCAAGATGGGGACCAGGATGTGGACATAATAAAAAATTAGGGAACATGATAGGAGACATTTCTACAATACATATAATCATTCTTATCTATCTAATACGATGACAACAGCTCTCCATACCTGCAGTCCACCACAAGGACCACCCTCTCTAATCCCTGAAAAATGAAATCATCCTCAGTGACGAAGAGAGGGGGCCAAGCGCCCCCCATGGTACCAGAGCATTGACTCTTCTAAGAGTCCTAAGAGTCCTGCTCACACTGATGGGGTGCAGCTGTGGGACCCTATTTTCAGAGATGATGTCCTCCACCCAACTCTCAAAAAGCTGAAAGGGTCTTCAGTAGAGATAGATAGTCGAGCTGGGCTATCAGACGGTCACCTCTGTAGCTGTAGTGTCATTTTTCCTATTGTCCAATTTGTAAATTAAACAAAAAAGTGCACGTTTGTTATGATTTCCAAGATGGGAACCAGGATGTGGACATAATAAAAAAATAGGGAACATGATAGGAGACATTTCTACAATACATATAATCATTCTTATCTATCTAATACGATGACAACAGCTCTCCATACCTGCAGTCCACCACAAGGACCACCCTCTCTATTCCCTGAAAAGTGAAATCATCCTCAGTGACGAGGAGAGGGGGCTAAGCGCCCCCCATGGTCTCAGAGCATTGACTCTTCTAAGAGTCCTAAGAGTCCTGCTCACACTGATGGGGTGCAGCTGTGGGACCCTATTTTCAGAGATGATGTTCTCCACCCAACTCTCAAAAAGCTGAAAGGGTCTTCAGTAGAGATGGATAGTCGAGCTGGGCTATCAGACGGTCACCTCTGTAGCTGTAGTGTCATTTTTCCTATGGTCCAATGTGTAAATTAAACAAAAAAGTGCACGTTTGTTATGATGTCCAAGATGGGGACCAGGATGTGGACATAATAAAAAATTAGGGAACATGATAGGAGACATTTCTACAATACATATAATCATTCTTATCTATTTAATACGATGACAACAGCTCTCCATACCTGCAGTCCACCACAAGGACCACCCTCTCTAATCCCTGAAAAATGAAATCATCCTCAGTGACGAAGAGAGGGGGCTAAGCGCCCCCCATGGTCTCAGAGCATTGACTCTTCTAAGAGTCCTAAGAGTCCTGCTCACACTGATGGGGTGCAGCTGTGGGACCCTATTTTCAGAGATGATGTCCTCCACCCAACTCTGAAAAAGCTGAAAGGGTCTTCAGTAGAGATGGATAGTCGAGCTGGGCTATCAGACGGTCACCTCTGTAGCTGTAGTGTCATTTTTCCTATGGTCCAATGTGTAAATTAAACAAAAAAGTGCACGTTTGTTATGATGTCCAAGATGGGGACCAGGATGTGGACATAATAAAAAATTAGGGAACATGATAGGAGACATTTCTACAATACATATAATCATTCTTATCTATTTAATACGATGACAACAGCTCTCCATACCTGCAGTCCACCTCAAGGACCACCCTCTCTAATCCCTGAAAAATGAAATCATCCTCAGTGACGAAGAGAGGGGGCTAAGCGCCCCCATGGTCTCAGAGCATTGACTCTTCTAAGAGTCCTAAGAGTCCTGCTCACACTGATGGGGTGCAGCTGTGGGACCCTATTTTCAGAGATGATGTCCTCCACCCAACTCTCAAAAAGCTGAAAGGGTCTTCAGTAGAGATGGATTGTCGAGCTGGGCTATCAGACGGTCACCTCTGTAGCTGTAGTGTCATTTTTCCTATGGTCCAATGTGTAAATTAAACAAAAAAGTGCACGTTTGTTATGATGTCCAAGATGGAGACCAGGATGTGGACATAATAAAAAATTAGGGAACATGATAGGAGACATTTCTACAATACATATAATCATTCTTATCTACCTAATACGATGATAACAGCTCTCCATACCTGCAGTCCACCACAAGGACCACCCTCTCTAATCCCTGAAAAATGAAATCATCCTCAGTGACGAAGAGAGGGGGCTAAGTGCCCCCAATGGTCTCAGAGCATTGACTCTTCTAAGAGTCCTAAGAGTCCTGCTCACACTGATGGGGTGCAGCTGTGGGACCCTATTTTCAGAGATGATGTCCTCCACCCAACTCTCAAAAAGCTGAAAGGGTCTTCAGTAGAGATGGATAGTCGAGCTGGGCTATCAGACGGTCACCTCTGTAGCTGTAGTGTCATTTTTCCTTTGGTCCAATGTGTAAATTAAACAAAAAAGTGCACGTTTGTTATGATGTCCAAGATGGGGACCAGGATGTGGACATAATAAAAAATTAGGGAACATGATAGGAGACATTTCTACAATACATATAATCATTCTTATCTATCTAATACGATGACAACAGCTCTCCATACCTGCAGTCCACCACAAGGACCACCCTCTCTAATCCCTGAAAAATGAAATCATCCTCAGTGACGAAGAGAGGGGGCTAAGCGCCCCCATGGTCTCAGAGCATTAACTCTTCTAAGAGTCCTAAGAGTCCTGCTCACACTGATGGGGTGCAGCTGTGGGACCCTATTTTCAGAGATGATGTCCTCCACCCAACTCTCAAAAAGCTGAAAGGGTCTTCAGTAGAGATGGATAGTCGAGCTGGGCTATCAGACGGTCACCTCTGTAGCTGTAGTGTCATTTTTCCTATGGCCCAATGTGTAAATTAAACAAAAAAGTGCACGTTTGTTATGATGTCCAAGATGGGGACCAGGATGTGGACATAATAAAAAATTAGGGAACATGATAGGAGACATTTCTACAATACATATAATCATTCTTATCTATCTAATACGATGACAACAGCTCTCCATACCTGCAGTCCACCACAAGGACCACCCTCTCTAATCCCTGAAAAATGAAATCATCCTCAGTGACGAAGAGAGGGGGCCAAGCGCCCCCCATGGTACCAGAGCATTGACTCTTCTAAGAGTTCTAAGAGTCCTGCTCACACTGATGGGGTGAAGCTGTGGGACCCTATTTTCAGAGATGATGTCCTCCACCCAACTCTCAAAAAGCTGAAAGGGTCTTCAGTAGAGATGGATAGTCGAGCTGGGCTATCAGACGGTCACCTCTGTAGCTGTAGTGTCATTTTTCCTATGGTCCAATGTGTAAATTAAACAAAAAAGTGCACGTTTGTTATGATGTCCAAGATGGGGACCAGGATGTGGACATAATAAGAAATTAGGGAACATGATAGGAGACATTTCTACAATACATATAATCATTCTTATCTATCTAATACGATGACAACAGCTCTCCATACCTGCAGTCCACCACAAGGACCACCCTCTCTAATCCCTGAAAAATGAAATCATCCTCAGGGACGAAGAGAGGGGGCTAAGCGCCCCCCATGGTTTTAGAGCATTGACTCTTCTAAGAGTCCTAAGAGTCCTGCTTACACTGATGGGGTGCAGCTGTGGGACCCTATTTTCAGAGATGATGTCCTCCACCCAACTCTCAAAAAGCTGAAAGGGTCTTCAGTAGAGATGGATAGTCGAGCTGGGCTATCAGACGGTCACCTCTGTAGCTGTAGTGTCATTTTTCCTATGGTCCAATGTGTAAATTAAACAAAAAAGTGCACGTTTGTTATGATGTTCAAGATGGGGACCAGGATGTGGACATAATAAAAAATTAGGGAACATGATAGGAGACATTTCTACAATACATATAATCATTCTTATCTATCTAATACGATCACAACAGCTCTCCATACCTGCAGTCCACCACAAGTTCCACTCTCTCTAATCCCTGAAAAATGAAATCATCCTCAGTGACGAAGAGAGGGGGCTAAGCGCCCCCCATGGTCTCAGAGCATTGACTCTTCTAAGAGTCCTAAGATTCCTGCTCACACTGATGGGGTGCAGCTGTGGGACCCTATTTTCAGAGATGATGTCCTCCACCCAACTCTCAAAAAGCTGAAAGGGTCTTCAGTAGAGATGGATAGTCGAGCTGGGCTATCAGACGGTCACCTCTGTAGCTGTAGTGTCATTTTTCCTATGGTCCAATGTGTAAATTAAACAAAAAAGTGCACGTTTGTTATGATTTCCAAGATGGGGACCAGGATGTGGACATAATAAAAAAATAGGGAACATGATAGGAGACATTTCTACAATACATATAATCATTCTTATCTATCTAATACGATGACAAAAGCTCTCCATACCTGCAGTCCACCACAAGGACCACCCTCTCTATTCCCTGAAAAGTGAAATCATCCTCAGTGACGAAGAGAGGGGGCTAAGCGCCCCCCATGGTCTCAGAGCATTGACTCTTCTAAGAGTCCTAAGAGTCCTGCTCACACTGATGGGGTGCAGCTGTGGGACCCTATTTTCAGAGATGATGTTCTCCACCCAACTCTCAAAAAGCTGAAAGGGTCTTCAGTAGAGATGGATAGTCGAGCTGGGCTATCAGACGGTCACCTCTGTAGCTGTAGTGTCATTTTTCCTATGGTCCAATGTGTAAATTAAACAAAAAAGTGCACGTTTGTTATGATGTCCAAGATGGGGACCAGGATGTGGACATAATAAAAAATTAGGGAACATGATAGGAGACATTTCTACAATACATATATTCATTCTTATCTATTTAATACGATGACAACAGCTCTCCATACCTGCAGTCCACCACAAGGACCACCCTCTCTAATCCCTGAAAAATGAAATCATCCTCAGTGACAAAGAGAGGGGGCTAAGCGCCCCCCATGGTCTCAGAGCATTGACTCTTCTAAGAGTCCTAAGAGTCCTGCTCACACTGATGGGGTGCAGCTGTGGGACCCTATTTTCAGAGATGATGTCCTCCACCCAACTCTCAAAAAGCTGAAAGGGTCTTCAGTAGAGATGGATAGTCGAGCTGGGCTATCAGACGGTCACCTCTGTAGCTGTAGTGTCATTTTTCCTATGGTCCAATGTGTAAATTAAACAAAAAAGTGCACGTTTGTTATGATGTCCAAGATGGGGACCAGGATGTGGACATAATAAAAAATTAGGGAACATGATAGGAGACATTTCTACAATACATATAATCATTCTTATCTATCTAATACGATGATAACAGCTCTCCATATCTGCAGTCCACCACAAGGACCACCCTCTCTAATCCCTGAAAAATGAAATCATCCTCAGTGATGAAGAGAGGGGGCTAAGTGCCCCCAATGGTCTCAGAGCATTGACTCTTCTAAGAGTCCTAAGAGTCCTGCTCACACTGATGGGGTGCAGCTGTGGGACCCTATTTTCAGAGATGATGTCCTCCACCCAACTCTCAAAAAGCTGAAAGGGTCTTCAGTAGAGATGGATAGTCGAGCTGGGCTATCAGACGGTCACCTCTGTAGCTGTAGTGTCATTTTTCCTATGGTCCAATGTGTAAATTAAACAAAAAAGTGCACGTTTGTTATGATGTCCAAGATGGGGACCAGGATGTGGACATAATAAAAAATTAGGGAACATGATAGGAGACATTTCTACAATACATATAATCATTCTTATCTATCTAATACGATGACAACAGCTCTCCATACCTGCAGTCCACCACAAGGACCACCCTCTCTAATCCCTGAAAAATGAAATCATCCTCAGTGACGAAGAGAGGGGGCTAAGCGCCCCCATGGTCTCAGAGCATTAACTCTTCTAAGAGTCCTAAGAGTCCTGCTCACACTGATGGGGTGCAGCTGTGGGACCCTATTTTCAGAGATGATGTCCTCCACCCAACTCTCAAAAAGCTGAAAGGGTCTTCAGTAGAGATGGATAGTCGAGCTGGGCTATCAGACGGTCACCTCTGTAGCTGTAGTGTCATTTTTCCTATGGTCCAATGTGTAAATTAAACAAAAAAGTGCACGTTTGTTATGATGTCCAAGATGGGGACCAGGATGTGGACATAATAAAAAATTAGGGAACATGATAGGAGACATTTCTACAATACATATAATCATTCTTATCTATCTAATACGATGACAACAGCTCTCCATACCTGCAGTCCACCACAAGGACCACCCTCTCTAATCCCTGAAAAATGAAATCATCCTCAGTGACAAAGAGAGGGGGCTAAGCGCCCCCCATGGTCTCAGAGCATTGACTCTTCTAAGAGTCCTAAGAGTCCTGCTCACACTGATGGGGTGCAGCTGTGGGACCCTATTTTCAGAGATGATGTCCTCCACCCAACTCTCAAAAAGCTGAAAGGGTCTTCAGTAGAGATGGATAGTCGAGCTGGGCTATCAGACGGTCACCTCTGTAGCTGTAGTGTCATTTTTCCTATGGTCCAATGTGTAAATTAAACAAAAAAGTGCACGTTTGTTATGATGTCCAAGATGGGGACCAGGATGTGGACATAATAAAAAATTAGGGAACATGATAGGAGACATTTCTACAATACATATAATCATTCTTATCTATCTAATACGATGATAACAGCTCTCCATATCTGCAGTCCACCACAAGGACCACCCTCTCTAATCCCTGAAAAATGAAATCATCCTCAGTGATGAAGAGAGGGGGCTAAGTGCCCCCAATGGTCTCAGAGCATTGACTCTTCTAAGAGTCCTAAGAGTCCTGCTCACACTGATGGGGTGCAGCTGTGGGACCCTATTTTCAGAGATGATGTCCTCCACCCAACTCTCAAAAAGCTGAAAGGGTCTTCAGTAGAGATGGATAGTCGAGCTGGGCTATCAGACGGTCACCTCTGTAGCTGTAGTGTCATTTTTCCTATGGTCCAATGTGTAAATTAAACAAAAAAGTGCACGTTTGTTATGATGTCCAAGATGGGGACCAGGATGTGGACATAATAAAAAATTAGGGAACATGATAGGAGACATTTCTACAATACATATAATCATTCTTATCTATCTAATACGATGACAACAGCTCTCCATACCTGCAGTCCACCACAAGGACCACCCTCTCTAATCCCTGAAAAATGAAATCATCCTCAGTGACGAAGAGAGGGGGCCAAGCGCCCCCCATGGTACCAGAGCATTGACTCTTCTAAGAGTCCTAAGAGTCCTGCTCACACTGATGGGGTGAAGCTGTGGGACCCTATTTTCAGAGATGATGTCCTCCACCCAACTCTCAAAAAGCTGAAAGGGTCTTCAGTAGAGATGGGTAGTCGAGCTGGGCTATCAGACGGTCACCTCTGTAGCTGTAGTGTCATTTTTCCTATGGTCCAATGTGTAAATTAAACAAAAAAGAGCACGTTTGTTATGATGTCCAAGATGGGGACCAGGATGTGGACATAATAAGAAATTAGGGAACATGATAGGAGACATTTCTACAATACATATAATCATTCTTATCTATCTAATACGATGACAACAGCTCTCCATACCTGCAGTCCACCACAAGGACCACCCTCTCTAATCCCTGAAAAATGAAATCATCCTCAGGGACGAAGAGAGGGGGCTAGGCGCCCCCCATGGTTTTAGAGCATTGACTCTTCTAAGAGTCCTAAGAGTCCTGCTTACACTGATGGGGTGCAGCTGTGGGACCCTATTTTCAGAGATGATGTCCTCCACCCAACTCTCAAAAAGCTGAAAGGGTCTTCAGTAGAGATGGATAGTCGAGCTGGGCTATCAGACGGTCACCTCTGTAGCTGTAGTGTCATTTTTCCTATGGTCCAATGTGTAAATTAAACAAAAAAGTGCACGTTTGTTATGATGTCCAAGATGGGGACCAGGATGTGGACATAATAAAAAATTAGGGAACATGATAGGAGACATTTCTACAATACATATAATCATTCTTATCTATCTAATACGATCACAACAGCTCTCCATACCTGCAGTCCACCACAAGGACCACTCTCTCTAATCCCTGAAAAATGAAATCATCCTCAGTGACGAAGAGAGGGGGCTAAGCGCCCCCCATGGTCTCAGAGCATTGACTCTTCTAAGAGTCCTAAGAGTCCTGCTCACACTGATGGGGTGCAGCTGTGGGACCCTATTTTCAGAGATGATGTTCTCCACCCAACTCTCAAATAGCTGAAAGGGTCTTCAGTAGAGATGGATAGTCGAGCTGGGCTATCAGACGGTCACCTCTGTAGCTGTAGTGTCATTTTTCCTATGGTCCAATGTGTAAATTAAACAAAAAAGTGCACGTTTGTTATGATGTCCAAGATGGGGACCAGGATGTGGACATAATAAAAAATTAGGGAACATGATAGGAGACATTTCTACAATACATATAATCATTCTTATCTATCTAATACGATGACAACAGCTCTCCATACCGTATTTCATGGTCAATCCAGGTTTGTCAGTGATGGCACTGACATAATGTATGGCGTCTTTTTCGGGCGTTATCCTTTGCCTTTTCATTGTGAAAATCCAGTTGCCTATATCAAAGCAAATTCTACTACTTGTAAAGTATGCAGAAAATGAAATGTAGAACATATAACATCAACTGCTTAGGAACGCATCATAGGTTAGTACTTAAAAGGATATTGTCATGTTCTAGTCATAATGCAAGCTGGACATTTTTCATGTTACCCTGTAATCGCCGGCCTGTTCTAATGCTCACAAGCAAAGATATATGCTCAGCTGCTAAGGCTTCCCTCTGCCTTCTGAATGAAAATTGAATATGTCTGGCTCACTGTGTATATAGCAGGTGCTCAGAAAAAATAAGAGTCAATTCAAGAGAAATAGCTCTGGTACACTATAGTGATTAATAACGTAAGAAAAGAACTCTTGGAATGCTGAAAATTCTTTATTTGTGCAAAAGGATAATTCATCCAATGTTTCGACCTTGTTTTTAGGTCTTTATCAAGGATAAAGTTATCTAAGATCATAAAGGGTTACAAAACCATATAAACACGTAATTAGTACATAGTACAACATAACAGTACAATATATTGCTACTTGAGAGTACAATGGGTCAAATGACCATGAGGCACATACAAAAAATTTTTCCAAAGCCATAGTGAAAACATTTGTACTGAGGAAAGAAAATTTCCACATGACCTATCTGGAGAAACATTCTGGATCAAACAACCAAAAATAGTCAAGCAGGTAAATACACACCTATATTTCATAACAGGATGATATGTGTTCAATTGTATAGCGTCATTGCCATTAAGGTACAAATGGAAAACTTGCAATCCTATATAGTGAAGGAAATGAACACATATCATATCAAAGAACACAGGAACATGGGTGTGAGAAAAACCTCAATGTTTATACTTTGTTCTTTATAATGGTGTGAACATGTATATGTCTCAGTACCTTATGCACTTGAGAATTCTAGTGAGTAGATGATGAAAGCCTATTCCAGAACTGGAATCGGTAAATAATTGTAGGTGGAATCTAAATGAAAAGTGTTATCATGACACGTGGGCTATAACACAATGGACCGTGTGACAAAGAAGAAAGGAGAGAAAGAAGAGGAAGAAAATGGAACTACCTGTAACATTACGTGATAGTCACTGGTAAGTATCACTTGACAATTCAGGTGAAAAAGGATTCCTTTATTAAAGGGTTCTCAGTCGCCTCAGGATCATGAAATACTAGGGTAAATGATATGAGAATGGGTAAGAAGCACCACTAAAGGAAATATGAAATGCAGGACATATATCTATAAACCCCTGAACTACATGATAGAAATAAAAAGAAGAAAAAAGAAAAAAAAGAAGAAAGAAGAACACATAGAATGCGGAAAGAGAATGGGTACAACTACCTGAGTTACTGCAGGGAGGCCCCTGGTTGGTATTGTGAGGGTTAGTGGAATTCCTTCACTGAAGGGTTCTCAGTTGCCTCAGGTTCGTGAAAAATGCTATAGACAAATAATGCCCGGAGAAAAGGGGTTCATATACAGCGAATAATGGTAATACAAGGTACATGTGTCACATGTAATAGTATATATATATATATTGTACTAAGCTCTACACCAGAAATAGAAAGTAGTCCCTCTGCCTTCTGTCTAGGTGCCCTGAGTTATGTCCTGTAAACTGTCACAGCGACCCAGACACACATGTGTAGTAGGGGAATATCCCTGCTGAGATGCCAGTGCTAGAGCACTCGTTTGCTGTGGAGTTGAACGCTATGTGAGCAGTTCTTACCTTCAATGAGCAGAAGTCTCTTTTTTCAGATTTCAATATCTCTGTGGGTATCTGGCAGAAATATGGAATACTCTTTACTGCTAAGACCCTGTACACCACTCCCACTAAAGGGGGCTTTACACGCTGCGACATCGCTAATGCGGAGTCGTTGGGGTCACGGAATTTGTGACGCACATCCGGCCGCATTAGCGATGTTGCTGCGTGTGACACCGATGAGCGATTTTGCATCGTTGCAAAAACGTGCAAAATCGCTCATCGGTGACATGGGTCTCCATTCTCGATTATCGTTACTGCAGCAGTAACGATGTAGTTCTTCGCTCCTGCGGCAGCACACATCACTCCGTGTGACACCGCAGAAACGAGGAACCTCTCCTTACCTGCCTCCCAGCCGCTATGAGGAAGGAAGGAGGTGGGCGGGATGTTCCGGCCACTCATCTCCGCCCCTCCGCTGCTATTGGGCGGTCGCTCAGTGACGTCGCTGTGACGCCGCACGGACCGCCCCCTTAGAAAGGAGGCGGTTCGCCGGTCACAGCGACGTCGCCGGGCAGGTAAGTATGTGTGACGGGTCTGGTCGGTGTTGTGCGGCATGGGCAGCGATTTACCCGTGTCACGCAACAGATGGGGGCGGGTACCCACACTAGCGATATCGGGACCGATATCGCAGTGTGTAAAGTAGCCTTTAGTCACATGACCAAGACTGTATCTGTGTCCCTACAACACACTTGAGACAAATGTGTGTGTGAGCCTGCATTGTGGGGTATATATAATATATTATAGAGCTGGGAAGGATCATTCTAAGCAGTGAGCTGTTCCAGTATTTGTAGGAAAATACCCAGTAGAAGCATCAAACACAGCACCAATACCTCCCATCAGTATCCCACCACAGTGCCATGTAACCCATGCCCTACACTCCCATCTACACCAATACTATACAGGCACAAACTAGTATATCTGACTAAAAGCCCCCAAAATATGAAGAACGGCCTATAGTTGAGTGTGGATATAAAATCTATGTGAGCAGAGCTAGAATAGAAATCACTGATCGCATTGAAGTCATTCTGACCATAAATCACCATGATATCAAGGTGAGGAGTTGTGTGTTACTGCTGGGAGGAAAGGGTTAACAGTGGAATATTAAGGTGCATTTCTGTGTGCAGTGTTACTAGTCAATGTAACAATTCAGTATGAGCTGCTCTTGGTGCCGGGGGAGGGAGATGCTCTCCTGAGCAAGATAGATGGGGAATGAACATAATATCTATATAGTGTAAGGCAGGGGGTCTCAAACTCGGCTGGGTGTATGGGCCGCACAGAGGAAAAAAATAATTTGGGGGGCTGCATTCTTTGCAAGACAAAGTGACATTTTTATTGGTACCATATATGTATATATTTTTTTCACACACCTTTGGATGACTGATTTTCAACATTTTTCACTTGTTTATTATAACAAATGTGCACATTCTTTGGTTAAATCTAAAAAAAATAAATGTGATGTTAAAAAAAAGTCATGCCTTATTTTGTTTTTTTTTACATTTTATCCCTTTCTTTTAACTAATAGTGTTACAATTATGACGCTAGCGTTTTGTGAAGGGAATGCTTTGCCTACTTCCATGACTATGGCCTTCCGGAACTGCTGCATTTTGGCTGACCTCTCCGCCTCGGGAATAAGAGACATAAAGTTCTCCTTGTAGCGTGGGTCTAACAGTGTTACCAACCAGTAATGATTGTCGGCCAAGATGTTCTTAACGCGAGGGTCACGAGACAGGCAGCTTACCATAAAGTCATCCATGTGCGCCAGACTCTTAACAGCCATCACTTCAGTATCCAGACCAACACGATGACTGAACATGCTGTCCTCCTCCTTCTCCTCCTCCTCCTCATCTACCCTGTCCTCTGGCCAGCCACGCTGAACTGAGCATATGACTGGTATGCATGTCATATCCTCAATTTGGCCGGAGAGTTGCTCCATGTCTTCATCTTCCTCCTCGTCATAGTCCTCCACTGCACGTTGTGATGAGACGAGGCTGGGCTATGTGTTATCACCCACACCCACTACTGTTTCTTGCTCCAACTCATCGTGTTCCGCCTGCAATGCATCATGTTTGGTTTTGAGCAGAGACCGTTTTAGAAGGCAGAGAAGCGGTATGGTGACGCTAATAATGGCGTCATCGCCGCTCACCATCTTGGTGGAGTCCTCAAAGTTTTGGAGGATGGTACATAGGTCGGACATCCATCTCCACTCCTCAGGTGTTATGTGTGGAGTTTGACCCATTTCCCGACGGCTTAGGTGATGCAGGTACTCAACAACTGCCCTCTTCTGCTCACATATCCTGATCAACATGTGCAGAGTTGAATTCCAACGCGTGGGGACATCACACACCAGTCTGTGAGCCGGAAGATGCAAACGACGCTGAAAGCCGGCAAGGCCGGCTGAAGCAGTAGGTGACTTTCGAAAATGTGCAGACAGGCGGCGAACTTTTACCAGCAGATCAGACAGCTCTGGGTATGACTTTAGAAACCGCTGAACCACGAGGTTGAGCACATGGGCCATGCATGGAACATGTGTCAGCTGGCCTCGCCTCAAAGCCGCCACTAGGTTCCGGCCATTGTCACACACAACCTTTCCTGGCTTTAGGTTCAGAGGTGTGAGCCAGTGATCTGCATGCTGTTTTAGAGCTGTCCACACCTCTTCTGCATTGTGGGATTTGTCACTTATGCAGATTAGCTGCAGCACAGCCTGTTGCCGCTTCGCCGAGGCAGTGCTGCAGTGCTTCCAGCTTGGGACTGGTGTGGAGGGTAAAGTGGATGAGGATGCGCAGGAGGAGGAGGAGGCTGAAGAGCATGACATTCCGGAGCTGTAGAGTGTGGGTGAAACCCTGACTGAGGTAGGGCCTGCAAACCTTGGTGTGGGAAGGACTTGTTCCGTTCCTCGCTCAAACTGGGTCCCAGCTGGGCTGGGCTGGGTAGGGCGTTGTGGGGGGTTTGTCTATCTCCGTTTGAGGTGAGTTTGTTTAAGTTAGCCTTTTCTTTGGCGTTTTTTGGAGCCCTGCGGGTTGGGGAGTTGGTATCGCCCAGTAAGGCGTTCCCCGGGGGCTTGGATTGGGGTGACATTGTCAGTGGAAAACGGAGTTGAATTTTGGATTAGGAAATCGAAAACTGATCAGAGAGGTGTGGGTAGACTAGTCCGTTTGGGGATGGTTGTGGCATCTGATATGTGCCCGTTCAAGTGTCTCGGGAATTTTCAACAGATCCGTCCGAAGGTGGATGGCCCCTTATTATGTCACGAGGATGGGTCCTTTTTATCGAGATACCAATTTGTGAGTGTTTTTAGGGCATGTTTGAAGTCGTTGGGGTTAGATCCGAAGTCTTTCGGATTGGGGCAGCGACGGAGGCCTCTATATGCGGCCTACCGGAGGAGACAGTTAAGCAGATTGGTAGGTGGAAGTCGCAGCGCTTTAAGTCGTATGTACGTCCCCAGGTGGTTGTTGGCAATTGAGGGGAAAAGGGGGGGGTATTAGGGTAGCAATGGGGGGGGGAGAGTGTGTGTTTTTTGTCAATTTGGTTTGGTGAGGCAATAAAATGGTGTCGTCTGTACATTTTGTATTGCAGAAGCACCCCCCCTTCCTTCCCTGGTCTGGATCCTTGGCCACTCTTATGTGTATTGGGGAGCCCGACGAGCGGACGCGAGATGGAACGGGAGACAGCTAGGTTTTGAGAAGGACCTGGCTCTCGTGCGATGGCTCGGTGTTCGGGGGTTAGGGTGGAACAGGGTGTTGCAGGAGGTGCATAGATACGCCCGGTTGGACAGACCTCCTGACATCTTAGTGTTGCATGCCGGGGGGAATGATTTGGGTGGGCGTCCTTTTCGAATCTTGATAAAGGACATCAAACATGATTTGTTACGGTTATGGGTGTCGTTTCCAGGTCTAACGATAGTCTGGTCGGAGATAGTAGCGAGAAAGAGTTGGCAGAAAGCGCGGTCAGTTGACAGGTTGAACAAGGCGCGGGCGAAGGTTAATAGGGCGATCTCGAAGTTTGTTAGTCGGAACGGGGGTATAGCAATACGGCATGTTGAGTTGGAAAGGACGGAAGAGGAATTTTGGTTGGCTGACGGGGTACACCTTAATGCGGTGGGAACTGACTTATGGGCTCTTGGCTTGCAGGGAGGTATTGAGAGGGCCCTTTGGTTGCGGGGGGTCTCAGGCACTTGAAGGGTTTCAAGGTGCCTTCGTTGTGGTGTTGTTTATTGGTGGGTCCTTGAAGTTGGTTTAAAATTGGTTCGGGGATTCATCCGGGTATGGATCCCCTCATTGGCAGAATTGATGGTCCCCTGGTGATTTTGGGGGGGAACCCCGACGGGGTATGTCGGGGCCCCTGGGGGTGTGGTTGGGGTTGACGGAGGATTAACCCTTACCATTTGGTGCTCCTGAGCCAGTGTGGGTAACGGCTGGGAGCAAGTTGAGGTTTTTTATTGCTCGGTTATGGGAATCACCAGGGTTTTGGTAGCTTCAAGGACCTTACCACATTGCAAATTTTATTGGTTATGTATTCTTGTTAATAAAATGGCTGCTATGGCCAAAATTATCCAAAGATAAATTTGTGTCTGTGTAATTACTTTTAAATAAGAAATGGGAATGGAGGTGTGGGGTATGAAAGGAAGACCGGAGTCAACAATTCCAGGGTCAAGCATGTTTATTTGCGTAAGCTTCGTTCCAGGGTAGAAAGGGTAAGAGTGCCTTTCAGAATTTGAAGTGGTCGGACTGTACGGACCACCAAGAACTGCAGGAGAGCTTGAACATCTTCCCATGGATTTGCGACATCCTCCCTCATCAGTTACGTAGGTAAGCAGGTTCTCAGCATTGCAGCCCATTTGTTGTCTTAAGTTAGTTAAGCGGGGTTAACTAACCTGTCAGTTCAGCCTCAGGTCTAAAGCAGAGGCCTGGACTCCACTCCTTACTCCTCACTCCACAACTCTCCTTAAAAACAACTGACTCCTTTTTCCTGCCCCGGGGTCTCCAGACCCCTAGGTGGGCGTTTCCTTCCGTCTGGTCCTGCCCACTGGTGTGCCTGTCTTTCCCTGGGGGAGGTGACTAGGATTTTCTGGTTGGCTTTGTGTGACTTAGGTGAGGGAAGTTGTTATGCGGGGGCCTATGTGTGACTACCTGCAGTGTCAGGGCGTCACATATGTATGTGTGTATGTCTGCTAAAGGAATCCGCACCGTCATATTTACAAACACAAAATTTTGCAGACACCTCATGTGACTCAGGGAACGTCGTAGACTATGTTTTAACAGGAATATTTAACCCCGCGCTTTACAGTTACTCTCCAAAAAACCTGCCTCCATTAAACTGAATGGAGGTGGGAGCTGCAAGTTATTAATAGCAGCTGTGATTGGTTGCTATAGGAACAAAGGACATTCATAGTATAAGAAGCTTATGTGTGAGATAATATGATGTCAGTGGGGAGACAGATAGAGAGAGACAGACACAGACTGAGAGACAAACAGACAGAGACAGATAGGCATAGACAGACAGGGAAAGAGACAGAGACAAACAGACAGAGGCAGACAGGGAAAGAGACAGACAGAGATAGACAGGGAAAAAAGGCAGCCAGACAGAGACAGAGAAAGAGACAGAGGCAGATAGGGAAACAGACAGAGACAAACATACAGAGACAGGCAGGAGAAAAGGCAGACCAACAGGGAAAGAGACAGACAGGGGAAGAGACAGACAGAGAGAGACAGACAGATAGAGACAGACAAAGAAATACAGAGATAGACAGGGAAAGAGACAAACGGGGAATGAGTCAGACAGAGAGAGACAAAGAGAGACAGGCAGAGAGAGACAGGGAAAGAGACAGACAGGGGAAGAGAAAGACAGAGACAGACAAAGAAATACAGAGACAGACAGGGGAAGAGACAGACAGGGGAAGAGACAGACAGGGGAAGAGACAGACAGACAGGGAAAGAGACAGACCTGGAAAAGAGACAGACCTGGAAAAGAGACAGGCCTGGAAAAGAGACAGACAGACATAGAAACAGGCAGCCACAAAGAGAGAGAGAGACAGACAGACACAGAGAGACAGACAGAGATAGAGAGACAGACAGACATGGATAGAGATAGAGACACACAGAGACAGACAGATGACAGAGACTGGGAGAGAGACAGACAGAAGCATAAATCCCTAACTAAAACTTAACATTTAATGATAGTTTTAAAAGGTAAAAAAACACAAATCATGTAAATAGAATGACTCTCTTCTGTGCATAGAGTCAACATTTTGTGTTTGTAAATATGACGGTGCGGATTCCTTTAGCAGACATACACACATACATATGTGACGCCCTGACACTGCAGGTAGTCACACATAGGCCCCCGCATAACAACTTCCCTCACCTAAGTCACACAAAGCCAACCAGAAAACCCTAGTCACCTCCCCCAGGGAAAGACAGGCACACCAGTGGGCAGGACCAGACGGAAGGAAACGCCCACCTAGGGGTCTGGAGACCCCGGGGCAGGAAAAAGGAGTCAGTTGTTTTTAAGGAGAGTTGTGGAGTGAGGAGTAAGGAGTGGAGTCCAGGCCTCTGCTTTAGACCTGAGGCTGAACTGACAGGTTAGTTAACCCCGCTTAACTAACTTAAGATAACAAATGGGCTGCAATGCTGAGAACCTGCTTACCTACGTAACTGATGAGGGAGGATGTCGCAAATCCATGGGAAGATGTTCAAGCTCTCCTGCAGTTCTTGGTGGCCCGTACAGTCCGACCACTTCGAATTCTGAAAGGCACTCTTACCCTTTCTACCCTGGAACGAAGCTTAGGCAAATAAACATGCTTGACCCTGGAATTGTTGACTCCGGTCTTCCTTTCATACCCCACACCTCCATTCCCATTTCTTATTTAAAAGTAATTACACAGACACAAATTTATCTTTGGATAATTTTGGCCATAGCAGCCATTTTATTAACAAGAATACATAACCAATAAAATTTGCAATGTGGTAAGGTCCTTGAAGCTACCAAAACCCTGGTGATTCCCATAACCGAGCAATAAAAAACCTCAACTTGCTCCCAGCCGTTACCCACACTGGCTCAGGAGCACCAAATGGTAAGGGTTAATCCTCCGTCAACCCCAACCACACCCCCAGGGGCCCCGACATACCCCGTCGGGGTTCCCCCCCAAAATCACCAGGGGACCATCAATTCTGCCAATGAGGGGATCCATACCCGGATGAATCCCCGAACCAATTTTAAACCAACTTCAAGGACCCACCAATAAACAACACCACAACGAAGGCACCTTGAAACCCTTCAAGTGCCTGAGACCCCCCGCAACCAAAGGGCCCTCTCAATACCTCCCTGCAAGCCAAGAGCCCATAAGTCAGTTCCCACCGCATTAAGGTGTACCCCGTCAGCCAACCAAAATTCCTCTTCCGTCCTTTCCAACTCAACATGCCGTATTGCTATACCCCCGTTCCGACTAACAAACTTCGAGATCGCCCTATTAACCTTCGCCCGCGCCTTGTTCAACCTGTAAACTGACCGCGCTTTCTGCCAACTCTTTCTCGCTACTATCTCCGACCAGACTATCGTTAGACCTGGAAACGACACCCATAACCGTAACAAATCATGTTTGATGTCCTTTATCAAGATTCGAAAAGGACGCCCACCCAAATCATTCCCCCCGGCATGCAACACTAACATGTCAGGAGGTCTGTCCAACCGGGCGTATCTATGCACCTCCTGCAACACCCTGTTCCACCCTAACCCCCGAACACCGAGCCATCGCACGAGAGCCAGGTCCTTCTCAAAACCTAGCTGTCTCCCGTTCCATCTCGCGTCCGCTCGTCGGGCTCCCCAATACACATAAGAGTGGCCAAGGATCCAGACCAGGGAAGGAAGAGGGGGTGCTTCTGCAATACAAAATGTACAGACGACACCATTTTATTGCCTCACCAAACCAAATTGACAAAAAACACACACTCTCACCCCCCCCCCCATTGCTACCCTAATACCCCCCCCCCTTTTCCCCTCAATTGCCAACAACCACCTGGGGACGTACATACGACTTAAAGCGCTGCGACTTCCACCTACCAATCTGCTTAACTGTCTCCTCCGGTAGGCCGCATATAGAGGCCTCCGTCGCTGCCCCAATCCGAAAGACTTCGGATCTAACCCCAACGACTTCAAACATGCCCTAAAAACACTCACAAATTGGTATCTCGATAAAAAGGACCCATCCTCGTGACATAATAAGGGGCCATCCACCTTCGGACGGATCTGTTGAAAATTCCCGAGACACTTGAACGGGCACATATCAGATGCCACAACCATCCCCAAACGGACTAGTCTACCCACACCTCTCTGATCAGTTTTCGATTTCCTAATCCAAAATTCAACTCCGTTTTCCACTGACATAATGTCACCCCAATCCAAGCCCCCGGGGAACGCCTTACTGGGCGATACCAACTCCCCAACCCGCAGGGCTCCAAAAAACGCCAAAGAAAAGGCTAACTTAAACAAACTCACCTCAAACGGAGATAGACAAACCCCCCACAACGCCCTACCCAGCCGGGTAGGGACCCAGCCCAGCCCAGCTGGGACCCAGTTTGAGCGAGGAACGGAACAAGTCCTTCCCACACCAAGGTTTGCAGGCCCTACCTCAGTCAGGGTTTCACCCACACTCTACAGCTCCGGAATGTCATGCTCTTCAGCCTCCTCCTCCTCCTGCGCATCCTCATCCACTTTACCCTCCACACCAGTCCCAAGCTGGAAGCACTGCAGCACTGCCTCGGCGAAGCGGCAACAGACTGTGCTGCAGCTAATCTGCATAGGTGACAAACCCCACAATGCAGAAGAGGTGTGGACAGCTCTAAAACAGCATGCAGATCACTGGCTCACACCTCTGAACCTAAAGCCAGGAAAGGTTGTGTGTGACAATGGCCGGAACCTGGTGGCGGCTTTGAGGCGAGGCCAGCTGACACATGTTCCATGCATGGCCCATGTGCTCAACCTCGTGGTTCAGCGGTTTCTAAAGTCATACCCAGAGCTGTCTGATCTGCTGGTAAAAGTTCGCTGCCTGTCTGCACATTTTCGAAAGTCACCTACTGCTTCAGCCGGCCTTGCCGGCTTTCAGCGTCGTTTGCATCTTCCGGCTCACAGACTGGTGTGTGATGTCCCCACGCGTTGGAATTCAACTCTGCACATGTTGATCAGGATATGTGAGCAGAAGAGGGCAGTTGTTGAGTACCTGCATCACCTAAGCCGTCGGGAAATGGGTCAAACTCCACACATAACACCTGAGGAGTGGAGATGGATGTCCGACCTATGTACCATCCTCCAAAACTTTGAGGACTCCACCAAGATGGTGAGCGGCGATGACGCCATTATTAGCGTCACCATACCGCTTCTCTGCCTTCTAAAACGGTCTCTGCTCAAAACCAAACATGATGCATTGCAGGCGGAACACGATGAGTTGGAGCAAGAAACAGTAGTGGGTGTGGGTGATAACACACAGCCCAGCCTCGTCTCATCACAACGTGCAGTGGAGGACTATGACGAGGAGGAGGATGAAGATATGGAGCAACTCTCCGGCCAAATTGAGGATATGACATGCATACCAGTCATATGCTCAGTTCAGCGTGGCTGGCCAGAGGACAGGGTAGATGATGAGGAGGAGGAGGAGGAGGAGGAGAAGGAGGAGGACAGCATGTTCAGTCATCGTGTTGGTCTGGATACTGAAGTGATGGCTGTTAAGAGTCTGGCGCACATGGATGACTTTATGGTAAGCTGCCTGTCTCGTGACCCTCGCGTTAAGAACATCTTGGCCGACAATCATTACTGGTTGGTAACACTGTTAGACCCACGCTACAAGGAGAACTTTATGTCTCTTATTCCCGAGGCGGAGAGGTCAGCCAAAATGCAGCAGTTCCGGAAGGCCATAGTCACGGAAGTAGGCAAAGCATTCCCTTCACAAAACGCTAGCGTCATAATTGTAACACTATTAGTTAAAAGAAAGGGATAAAATGTAAAAAAAACCAAAATAAGGCATGACTTTTTTTTAACATCAAATTTTTTTTTTTTAGATTTAACCAAAGAATGTGCACATTTGTTATAATAAACAAGTGAAAAATGTTGAAAATCAGTCATCCAAAGGTGTGTGAAAAAAAAATATATATATGGTACCAATAAAAAAGTCACTTTGTCCTGCAAAGAATGCAGCCCCCCAAATTATTTTTTTCCTCTGTGCGGCCCATACACCCAGCCGAGTTTGAGACCCCCTGCCTTACACTATATAGATATCATGTTCATTCCCCATCTATCTTGCTCAGGAGAGCATCTCCCTCCCCCGGCACCAAGAGCAGCTCATATTGAATTGTTACATTGACTAGTAACACTGCACACAGAAATGCACCTTAATATTCCACTGTTAACCCTTTCCTCCCAGCAGTAACACACAACTCCTCACCTTGATATCATGGTGATTTATGGTCAGAATGACTTCAATGCGATCAGTGATTTCTATTCTAGCTCTGCTCACATAGATTTTATATCCACACTCAACTATAGGCCGTTCTTCATATTTTGGGGGCTTTTAGTCAGATATACTAGTTTGTGCCTGTATAGTATTGGTGTAGATGGGAGTGTAGGGCATGGGTTACATGGCACTGTGGTGGGATACTGATGGGAGGTATTGGTGCTGTGTTTGATGCTTCTACTGGGTATTTTCCTACAAATACTGGAACAGCTCACTGCTTAGAATGATCCTTCCCAGCTCTATAATATATTATATATACCCCACAATGCAGGCTCACACACACATTTGTCTCAAGTGTGTTGTAGGGACACAGATACAGTCTTGGTCATGTGACTAAAGGCTACTTTACACACTGCGATATCGGTCCCGATATCGCTAGTGTGGGTACCCGCCCCATCTGTTGCGCGACACGGGCAAATCGCTGCCCATGCCGCACAACACCGACCAGACCCGTCACACATACTTACCTGACCGGCGACGTCGCTGTGACCGGCGAACCGCCTCCTTTCTAAGGGGGCGGTCCGTGCGGCGTCACAGCGACGTCACTGAGCGACCGCCCAATAGCAGCGGAGGGGCGGAGATGAGTGGCCGGAACATCCCGCCCACCTCCTTCCTTCCTCATAGCGGCTGGGAGGCAGGTAAGGAGAGGTTCCTCGTTTCTGCGGTGTCACACGGAGTGATGTGTGCTGCCGCAGGAGCGACGAACTACATCGTTACTGCTGCAGTAACGATAATCGAGAATGGAGACCCATGTCACCGATGAGCGATTTTGCACGTTTTTGCAACGATGCAAAATCGCTCATCGGTGTCACACGCAGCAACATCGATAATGCGGCCGGATGTGCGTCACAAATTCCGTGACCCCAACGACTCCGCATTAGCGATGTCGCAGCGTGTAAAGCCCCCTTTAGTGGGAGTGGTGTACAGGGTCTTAGCAGTAAAGAGTATTCCATATTTCTGCCAGATACCCACAGAGATATTGAAATCTGAAAAAAGAGACTTCTGCTCATTGAAGGTAAGAACTGCTCACATAGCGTTCAACTCCACAGCAAACGAGTGCTCTAGCACTGGCATCTCAGCAGGGATATTCCCCTACTACACATGTGTGTCTGGGTCGCTGTGACAGTTTACAGGACATAACTCAAGGCACCTAGATAGAAGGCAGAGGTACTGGGATTGGTTGGTTTTTGGTGACGGAGGTGCAG
Organism: Anomaloglossus baeobatrachus; assembly: GCF_048569485.1. Classification (NCBI taxonomy): domain Eukaryota; kingdom Metazoa; phylum Chordata; class Amphibia; order Anura; family Aromobatidae; genus Anomaloglossus; species Anomaloglossus baeobatrachus. Next base: position 323,632 of record NW_027442044.1, on the reverse strand, counting down.
GGGCTGGCGCCCATGTGCAGTGCTGGCTAAGGTATATTGATGATATTTTGATTTTTTGGCAGGGCACTGTGGAGCAGCTCGAGACATTTATGGAGGAACTTAATAACAACACCTTTAACATCAGATTGACACATAAGCATAGCAGCAGTTGCGTTGACTTCCTGGATATTAAAATTTCATTCGGTTCTGAGCGAATTGTTCAGACCGACGTCCATAGGAAGGAAACATCAGTCAACGCACTGCTGCATGCTTCTTCTGCTCATACCCCCTCCACCATCCGGGCCGTACCGACTGGCCAGTTCCTCAGGATGAAGCAAATTTGTTCGTCAGACACTGCTTTTGAACAACAGTCTGCCGACTTCCAGCGCCATAGGGGTGGCAAAGGCGGTCTTCCCCCGGTCTGCCTCAGCAACGGACACTAGCCAATAGTGACTAGTGAGATCAAGGGTAGAAAAATAATTTGCAGTTCTCAATGCAGCTAGCGATTCCTCAATACGGGGGAGTGGTGCCGTCCTTCTTCTTTAACAGGACCAACGGAGCTGCCCAAAGGCTACAACTGTCACGGATAACCCCAGCCGCCTTCATGTTGCTCAACATGTCCTTGGTACACTGGTAATGTGAAGGTGGTATTGGCTTATAGCTCTCTTTGATGGGTGGGTGTGCACCTGTGGGGATGTAGTGTTGGACCCCTTTTATTCCCCCAAAATCTAGCGGATGTTTGCTGAAGACTTGCTCGCTCGTATTCTTGCACTACCCTGTGGACCCGCTTCTTGTGATGTGAAGGTGTGGAGTCAGTGCCTACGTGTAATTCCTTACACCACTCCTCTGGCTGACTTGGTGAGCAGTCACTGACTGGGTGGGGTGCAGTAATAGTGGATGCTGCTACTTGGATAGCATGTGTATCTACTGTGAACAGCTTATCAATGGTGGCAAGTCGGGGCAGCTTAACCTCCTGCTCTCCGCAGTTTAACACTCTCACGGGCACTCTTCCCTTCCGCACTAATGAATAAAACTATGATGTAAATATCATATAGATACCCCACAATTGTAAATAAAGGTAGGTTATGGGAAAAGGGGGAACAGGGAAAGAGGAAAATAGTGTAATAAAGTATACCTTCTGGGGGTGAGAGGAAATGGCAGCACAGCCAGTGGAGGTGAAGCAAAAGGAAGCCTGCAACTAAAGAGTTGAGAGCGTTATCACATGGTGACTGAGCCTGATTGTAAAGGGAGCATAGAGTGGAGCATACTCTGGGCACGTTAGAACCCAAGTTCTTAAACCATGAATATGGACCCCTTTTATTCTCCCAAAGTCTAGCGGATGTTTGCTGAAGACTTGCTCGTATTCTTGCACTACCCTGTGGACCCGCTTCTTGTGATGTGAAGGTGTGGAGTCAGTGCCTACGTGTAATTCCTTACACCACTCCTCTGGTTGACTTGGTGAGCTGTCACTGAATGGGTGTGGTGAAGTAACGGTGGATGCTGTGGCTTGGATATCATATTAAATATAGGGACCCCCATACAGTAGTATGAGAAATTTTTTTGTATTCAATGATCGGTATTACCTTCAGGGGCGCGGCACGTGGACGTGCGTTCCATTAGCCTCACTGCATTCCACTCCCATACAGGAAGTGGGCGCAGCTATTACTACGGTCGCACATAAAAGAACCCACAGCCACCACTGCACACAGCTGACTCCACCACTGGAAACCCACTTCTACACCAACGCAGGTAAGACAGGATCGGCACCTCTATGCTCCCGTTACAATCAGGCTCAGTCACCATGTGATAATGCTCTCAACAATTTAGTTGCAGGCTTCCCCTTGCTTCACCTCCACTGGCTGTGCTGCCATTTCCTCTCCCCCCTGGAAGGTATACTTTATTACACTATTTTCCTGTTTCCCTCTTCTCCCTTTTCCCATAACCTACCTTTATCTGCATTTGTGGGGTATCTATATACTATTTATATCACAGTTTTATTCATTAATACGGAAGGGAAGAGTGCGCGTGAGAGTGTTGAACTGCGGAGAGCAAGAGGTTAAGCTGCCCCGATTTGCCACCATTGATAAGCTGTTCACAGTAGATACACATGCTATCCAAGCAGCAGCAGCATCCACCATTACTGCACCCCACCCAGTCAGTGACAGCTCACCAAGTCAGCCAGAGGAGTGGTGTCAGGAATTACACGTAGGCACTGACTACACACCTTCACATCACAAGAAGGGGGTGCAAGTGTGACGCCCTGGACTAGCCAGTTGGTCACAGACATAACACACACACACACCCCCTTTCCCGGATAGTTACACTAGTCAGACACAAAACCGTTGTTGCCTCCCTCCAGGGGCTGATGTCCACACCAGGTGGGGCGGAGCCAGGCGGTTGGCCCCACCCACCAAGGAGTTCACAGGCCTGGAGGTGGGAAAACCAGTTAGTTAGTTGAAGTTCAGTTAAGAGTTGAACCGTGGAGGTAGTGAGTTCAGTGAAGAGCCCAGTTTTGGGTAGGAGTGCAAAACTGCTAGTGTCTGGGTCAGATCCCAGGCACTATGGGGAGATACGGTATGCACACCAGTGACTATGTAAGGGGAATACATGAAATAGCAGAAACTGCTGTGTGAATACTGACTTGAAAAATTCAATAGCTATATGCAAGAGTGAATATGTGAAAAATGAAATCTGCATTACTGCCATGAACATATGAATCAAGAGAAATTTAGCTACTGAATTGATCAATGCAATAGAGCCCCAACACTACGCCAAAGTATTTCTCTACGTTGGGGTCCCTAGCTTGTGTGTGTCCTCTCATGCAGTTAAAAAACCTACCGTGTATGGGAAGCTGAGACCCAGGCTATTTATGCGTATGATATGGATTGGCAATAGGTGTGGTTGGGGAGGGTTCACAAACGAAAAAATACTAACAAATAGGAATAACGTTTGGAACACCATTCTAAGTCCGAACTGGGTGCAAAAACCTAAAAAAACATCACTATGGGGAGATAAGGTATGCACACCAGTGACTATGTAAGGGGAATACATGAAATAGCAGAAACTGCTGTGTGAATACTGACTTGAAAAATCCAATAGCATTAATTCACATAATCCTAGTGACTGCGCACACAACATGGCCAAACGAAAACAAAAGACAGTACCTGGCCATTCAATCAAATGGAAACTCATAGGCAACACAGTCCATTAGACTAGGCAATTACATGCAGCCAAACAAAGTTCATGGGCCTTGCCTCAGAGTCGAACCCACAACCTCTTGGAGAACAAGCAAAGAGCCTACCACTAAACCAACTCAGTGAAGTTGGAAACCGAGTCTACATTAATTAACATAATCCTAGTGACTGCGCACACAACATGGCCAAACAAAAGCAAAAGACAGTACCTGGCCTATCAATCCAATGGAAACTCATAGGTAACACAGTACATTGGACTAGGCAATTACATGCAGCCATACAAAGCCCATGGGTCTTGCCCCAGAGTCGAACCCACAACCTCTCGTAGCCAGGGCAAAGAGCCTACCACTACACCAACACAGAGAAGCAGGTGAATGACTCTACATTAATTCACATAATCCTAGTGACTGCGCACACAACATGGCCAAACAAATGCAAAAGACATTATCTGGCCTATCAATCCAATGGAAACTCATAGGCAACACAGTCCATTAGACTAGGCACTTACATGCAGCCATGTAAAGTTCATGGGCATTGCCTCAGAGTCGAACCCACAACCTCTCGCAGCTCAAGCCAAGAGCCTACCACTACACCAACACAGAGAAATGTAAACCTGACTCTACATTATTTCACATAATCCTAGTGACTGCGCACACAACATGGCCAAACGAAAACAAAAGACAGTAACTGGCCTATCAATCCAATAGAAACTCATAGGCAAAACAGTCCATTGGACTAAGCAATTACATGCAGCCATTCAAAGTCCATGAGCCTTGCATTAGAGTCGAACCCACAACCTCTCGCAGGCCAAGCAAAAAGCCTACCACTACACCAACACAGAGAAGTGGGAAACTGACTCTACATTAATTCCCATAACCCTAGTGACTGCGCACACAACATGGTCAAACAAAAGCAAAAGGCAGTACCTGGCCTATCAATCCAATGGAAACTCATAGGCAACATAGTCCATTGGACTAGGCAATTACATGCAGCCATACAAAGTCCATGGGCCTTGCCTCAGAGTCAAACCCACAACCTCTGGCAGAACAAGCAAAGAGCCTACAACTACAAAAACACAAAGAAGTAGGAAGCTGCGTCTACATTAATTCACATAATCCTAGTGACTGCGCACACAACATGGCCAAACAAAAGCAGAAGACATTACCTAGCCTATGAAGCCAATGGAAACTCATAGGCAACACAGTCAATTGAACTAGGCGATTACATGCAGCCATACAAACTCCATGGGCCTTGCCTCAGAGTCGAACCCACAACCTCTCGCAGCCCAAGCAAAGAGCCTACCACTACACCAACACAGAGAAGTTGGAATCTGAGTTTACATTAGTTCACATAATCCTAGTGACTGCGCACACAACATGGCCAAACAAAAGCAAAAGACAGTACCTGGCCTATCAATCCGATGGGAACTCATAGGCAACACAGTCAATTGAACTAGGCGATTACATGCAGCCATACAAACTCCATGGGCCTTGCCTCAGAGTCGAACCCACAACCTCTCGCAGCTTAAGCAAAGAGACTACCACTACACCAACACAGAGAATTAGGTGAATGACTCTACATTAATTCACATAATCCTAGTGACTGCGCACACAACATGGCCAAACAAAAGCAAAAGACAGTACCTGGCCTATTAACCAATGGAAACTCATAGGCAACGCAATCCTTTGGACTAGGCAATAACATGCAGCCATACAAAGTCCATGGGCCTTGCCTCAGAGTCAAAACCACTACCTCTCAAAGCCCAAGCAAAGAGCCTACCACTACACCAACACAGAGAAGTGCGAAACTGACTCAACATAAATTCACATAATCCTAGTGACTGCGCACACAACATGGCCAAACAAAAGCAATAGACAGTCCCTGGCCTATCAATCCAATGGAAACTCATAGACAACATAGTCCATTGGACTAGGCAATTACATGCAGCCATACAAAGTCCATGGGCTTTGCCTCAGAGTCAAGCCGCAACTGCTCGCAGCCCAAGCAAAGAGCCTACCACTACACCAACACAGAGAAGTAGGAGAATGATTCTACATTAATTCACATAATCCTAGTGACTGCGCACACAACATGGCCAAAGCAAAAGACAGTACCTCGCCTATCATTCCAATTGAAACTCATAGGTAACATAGTCCATTTGACTAGGCAATAACATACAGCCATACAAAGTCCATGGGCCTTGCCTCAAAGTTGAACTCACAACCTCTCGCAGCTCTAGCAAAGAGCCTATAACTACACCAACACAGAGAAATGTGAACCTGACTCTACATTAATTCACATAATCCTAGTGACTGCGCACACAACATGGCCAAACAAAAGCAAAAGACAGTACCTGGCCCATCAATCCAATGGAAACTCATAGGCAACACAGTCCATTGGACTAGACAATTACATGGAGACATACAAAGTCCATGGGCCTTGCCTCAGAGTCAAACCCACAACCTCTCACAGCCAAGCAAAGAGCCTACCACTACACCAACACAGAGAAGTGGGATACTGATTCTACATTAATTCACATAATCCTACCGACTGCGCACACAACATGGCCAAACAAAAGAAAATACCTGGCCTATCAATCCAATGGAAACTCATAGGCAACACAGTCCATTAGACTAGGCAAATACATGCAGCCATACAAAGCCCATGGGCCTTGCCCCGGAGTCGAACCCACAAACTCTTGTAGCCCGAGCAAAGAGCCTACAAATACACCAACACAGAGAAGTGGAAAACTGATTCTACATTAATTCACATAATCCTAGTGACTGCGCACACAACATGGCCAAACAAAAGCAAAAGACATTACCTGGCCTATAAATCCAATAGAAACTCATAGGCAAAGCAATCAATTGGACTAGGCAATTACATGCAGCCATACAAAGTCCATGGGCCTTGCCTCAGAGTCAAACCCACAACCTCTTGTAGCCCAAGCAAAGAGCCTACCACTACACCAACACAGAGAAGTTGGTACAGAGTTTACATTAGTTCACATAATCCTAGTGACTGTGCACACAACATGGCCAAACAAAAGCAAAAGACAGTCCCTGGCCTATCAATCCAATGGAAACTCATATACAACATAGTCCATTGGACTAGGCAATTACATGCAGCCATACAAAGTCCATGGGCCTTGCCTCAGAGTCAAACCCACAACCTCTGGCAGAACAAGCAAAGAGCTTACAACTACACCAACACAAAAAATTAGGAAGCTGCGTCTACATTAATTCACATATTCCTAGCGACTGCGCACACAACATGGCCAAACAAAAGCAAAAGACAGTCCCTGGCCTATCAAGCCAATGGAAACTCATAGGCAACACAGTCAATTGGACTAAACAATTACATGCAGCCATACAAAGTCCATGGGCTTTGCCTCAGAGTCAAACCCACAATTTCTCGCAGCCCAAGCAAAGAGCCTACCACTACACCAACACAGAGAAATGTGAACCTGCCTCTACATTAATTCACATAATCCTAGTGACTGCGCACACAACATGGCCAGACGAAAGCAAAAGTCCATACCTGGCCTATCAATCCAATGGAAACTCATAGGCAACACAGTCCATTGGACTAGGCAATTACATGCAGCCATAAAAAGTCCATGGGCCTTGCCTCAGAGTCAAACCCACAACTTCTCGCAGCCCAAGCAAAGATCCTACCACTACACCAACACAGAGAAATGTGAAACTGACTCTACATTAATTCACATAATCCTAGTGACTGAGCACACAACATGGCCAAACGAAAGCAAAAGTCAATACCTGGCCTATCAATCCAATGGAAACTCATAGGTAACACAGTCCATTGGACTATGCAATTACATGCAGCCATACAAAGTCCATGGGCCTTGCCTCAGAGTCAAACCCACAACCTCTAACAGCTCAAGCAAAAAGCCTACCACTACACCAACACAGAGAAGTGCGAAACTAACTGAACATAAATTCACATAATCCTAGTGACTGCGCACACAACATGGCCAAACGAAAGCAAAAGACAGTACCTGGCCTATCAATCCAATGGAAACTCATAGGTAACACAGTCCATTGGACTATGCAATTACATGCAGCCATACAAAGTCCATGGGCCTTGCCTCAGAGTCGAACTCACAACCTCTCGCAGCCCAAGAAAAAAGCCTACCACTACAGCAACACAGAGAAGTAGGTGAATGACTCTACATTAATTCACATAATCCTAGTGACTGCGCACACAACATGGCCAAACAAAAGCAAAAGACAGTATCTGGCCTATCAAACCAATTGAAGCTCATAAGCAACATAGTCCATTGGACTAGGCAATAACATGCAGCCATACAATGTCCATGGGCCTTGCCTCAAAGTTGAACTCACAACCTCTCGCAGCTCAAGCAAAGAGCCTACTACTACACCAACACAGAGAAATGTGAACCTGACTCTACATTAATTCACATAAACCTAGTGACTGCGCACACAACATGGCCAAACGAAAGCAAAAGTCAATACCTGGCCTATCAATCCAATGGAAACTCATAGGCAACACAGTCCATTATACTAGGCAATTACATGCAGCCATAAAAAGTCCAAGGGCCTTGCCTCAGAGTCAAATCCACAACCTCTCGCAGCTCAAGCAAAGAGCCTACCACTACACCAACACAGAGAAATGTGAAACTGACTCTATATTAATTCACATAATCCTAGTGACTGCGCACACAACATGGCCAAACGAAAGCAAAAGTCAATACCTGGCCTATCAATCCAATGGAAACTCATAGGCAACACAGTCCTTTGGACTAGGCAATTACATGCAGCCATACCAAGTCCATGAGCCTTGCATTTGAGTCGAACTCACAACCTCTCCAAGCCCAAGCAAAGAGCCTACCACTACACCAACACAGAGAAGTGGGAAACTGACTCAACATTAATTCACATAATCCTAGTGACTGCGCACAAAACATGGCCAAACAAAAGCAAAAGAAGGCACCTGGCCTATCAATCCAATGGAATCTCATAGGTAACACAGTCCATTGGACTATGCAATTACATGCAGCCATAAAAAGTCCATGGGCCTTGCCTCAGAGTCGAACTCACAACCTCTCGCAGCCCAAGAAAAAAGCCTACCACTACAGCAACACGGAGAAGTGTGAAAACGACTCTACATTAACTCACATAATCCTAGTGACTGCGCACACAACATGGCCAAACAAAAGCAAAAGACAGTACCTGGCCTATCAATCCAATGGAAACTAAGAGGCAACCCCATCCATTGGACTAGGCAATTACATGCAGCCATACAGAGTCCATGGGCCTTGCCTCAGAGTCTATCCCACAACCTCTGGCAGAACAAGCAAAGAGCCTACAACCACACCAACACAAAGAAGTAGGAAGTAGCATCTACATTAATTCACATAATCCTAGTGACTGCGCACACAACATGGCCAAACAGAAGCAAAAGATATTACGTGGCCTATCAAGCCAATGGAAACTCATAGGCAACACAGTCCATTGAACTAGGCAATTACATGCAGCCATACAAAGTCCATGGGCCTTGCCTCAGAGTCAAACCCACAACTTCTCGCAGCCAAGCAAAGCGCCTTCCACTACACCAACACAGAGAAGTGGGAAACTGATTCTACATTAATTCACATAATCCTACCGACTTCGCACACAACATAACCAAACAAAAGACAATACCTGGCCTATCAGTCCAATGAAAACTCATAGGCAACACAGTCCATTGGACTAGGCAATTACATGCAGCCATACAAAGTCTATGGGCTTTGCCTCAGAGTCAAACCCACATTTTCTCGCAGCCCAAGAAAAGAGCCTACCACTACACCAACACAGAGAAGTTGAAAACTGAGTTTACATTAGTTCACATAATCCTAGTGACTGCGCACACAACATGGCCAAACAAAAGCAAAAGGTAGTACCTGGCCTATCAATCCAATAGGAACTCATAGGTAACACAGTCAACTGAAATAGGCAATTACATGCATCCATACAAACTCCATGGGCCTTGCCTCAAAGTCGAACCAACAACCTTTCGCAGCTTAAGCAAAAAGACTACCACTACACCAACACAGAGAAGTAGGTAAAGGACTCTACATTAATTCACATAATCCTAGAGACTGCGCACACAACATGGCCAAACAAATGCAAAAGACATTATCTGGCCTATCAATCCAATGAAATCATAGGCAACATAGTCCATTAGACTAAGCAAATATATGCAGCCATACAAAGTTAATGGGCCTTGCCTCAGAGTCGAACCCACAACCTCTTGGAGAACAAGCAAAGAGCCTACCACTAAACCAACACAGAGAAGTTGGAAACAAACTCTACATTAATTCACAGAATCCTAGTGACTGCGCACACAACATGGCAAAACAAAAGCAAAAGACAGCACCTGGCCTATCAATCCAATGGAAACTCAAAGCTAACACAGTACATTGGACTAGGCAATTACATGCAGCCATACAAAGCCCATTGGCCTTGCCCCGGAGTCAAACCCACACCCTCTCGTAGCCCAAGGAAAGAGCCTACTAATACACCAACACAGAGAAGTGGAAAACCAATTCTTCATTAATTCACATAATCCTAGTGACTGCGCACATAACATGGCCAAACAAAAGCAAAAGACAGTACCTGGCCTATCAAACCAATGGAAACTCATAGGCAACACAGTCCATTGGACTAGACAATTACATGGAGACATACAAAGTCCATGGGCCTTGCATTAGAGTCGAACCCACAACCTCTCGCAGCCCAAGCAAAGAGCCTACCACTACACCAACACAGAGAAGTGGGAAACTGATTCTACATTAATTCAAATAATCCTACCGACTGCGCACACAACATGGCCAAACAAAAGACAATACCTGGCCTATCAATTCAAAGGAAACTCTTAGGCAACACAGTCCATTGGACTTGGCAATTACATGCAGCCATACAACGTCCATGGGTTTTGCCTCAGAGTCAAACCCACAATTTCTCGCAGCCCAAGGAAATAGCCTACGATTACACCAACACAGAGAAGTTGGAAACTGAGTTTACATTAGTTCACATAATCCTAGTGACTGCGCACACAACATGGCCAAACAAAAGACAATACCTGGCCTATCAATTCAATGGAAACTCATAGGCAACACAGTCAATTGAACTAGGCAATTACATGCTGCCATACAAACTCCATGGGCTTTGTCTCAGAGTCGAACCCACAACCTCTCGCAGTTTAAGCAAAGAGACTACCACTACACCAACACAGAGAAGTAGGTGAATGACTCTACATTAATTCACATAATCCTAGTGACTGCGCACATAACATGGCCAAACAAAAGCAAAAGACAGTACCTGGCCTATCAATCAAATTGAAACTCATAAGCAACAAAGAGACTACAACTACACCAACACAGAGAAGTAGGTGAATGACTCTACATTAATTCACATAATCCTAGTGACTGCGAACACAACATGGCCAAACAAAAGCAAAAGACAGTACCTGGCCTATCAATCCAATTGAAACTCATAGGCAACATAGTCCATTGGACTAGGCAATAACATGCAGCCATACAAAGTCCATGGGCCATGCCTCAAAGTCTAACTCACAACCTCTCGCAGCTCAAGCAAAGAGCCTACCACTACACCAACACAGAGAAATGTGAACCTGACTCTACATTAATTCACATAATCCTAGTAATGTACTGTGTTACCTATGAGTTTACATTGGATTGATAGGCCAGGTAATGTCTTTTGCTTTCGTTTGGCCATGTTGTGTGCGCAGTCACTAGGATTATGTGAATTAATGTAGAGTCAGTTTCCATCTTCTCTGTGTTGGTTTAGTGGTAGGCTCTTTGCTTGTTCTCCAAGAGGATGTGGGTTCGACTCTGAGGCAAGGCCCATGAACTTTATATGGCTGCATGTATTTGCCTAGTCTAATGGACTGTGTTGCCTATGAGTTTCCATTGGATTGATAGGCCAGGTATTGTCTTTTGTTTGGCCATGTTGTGTGCGCAGTCGGTAGGATTATGTGAATTAATGTAGAATCAGTTTCCCACTTCTCTGTGTTGGTGTAGTGGTAGGCTCTTTGCTTGGCTGCGAGAGGTTGTGGGTTTGACTCTGAGGAAAGGCCCATGGACTTTGTATGTCTCCATGTAATTGTCTAGTCCAATGGACTGTGTTGCCTATGATTTTCCATTGGATTGATAGGCCAGGTACTGTCTTTTGCTTTTGTTTGGCCATGTTGTGTGCGCAGTCACTAGGATTATGTGAATTAATGTAAACTCAGTTACCAACTTCTCTGTGTTGGTGTAGTGGTAGGCTCTTTCCTTGGGCTGCGAGAAGTTGTGGGTTTGACTTTTAGGCAAAGCCCATGGACTTTGTATGTCTCCATGTAATTGCCTAGTCCAATGGACTGTGTTGCCTATGAGTTTCTATTGAATTGATAGGCCAGGTATTGTCTTTTGTTTGGCCGTGTTGTGTGCGCAGTCGGTAGGATTATGTGAATTAATGTAGAATCAGTTTCCCACTTCTCTGTGTTGGTTTAGGGGTAGGCTCTTTGCTTAAGCTGCGAGAGGTTGTGGATTCGACTCTGAGGCAAGGCCCATGGAGTTTGTATGGCTGCATGTAATTGCGTAGTTCAATTGACTGTGTTGCCTATGAGTTCCCACTGGATTGATAGGCCAGGTACTGCCTTTTGCTTATGTTTGGCCATGTTGTGTTCGCAGTCACTAGGATTATGTGAATTAATGTAGAGTCAGGTTCACATTTCTCTGTGTTGGTGTAGTGGTAGGCTCTTTGCTTGAGCTGCGAGAGGTTGTGAGTTAGACTTTGAGGCAAGGCCCATGGACTTTGTATGGCTGCATGTTATTGCCTAGTCCAATGGACTATGTTGCCTATGAGTTTCAATTGGATTGATAGGCCAGGTACTGTCTTTTGCTTTTGTTTGGCCATGTTGTGTTCGCAGTCACTAGGATTATGTGAATTAATGTAGAGTCATTCACCTACTTCTCTGTGTTGGTGTAGTTGTAGTCTCTTTGCTTAAGCTGTGAGAGGTTGTGGGTTCGACTCTGAGGCAAAGCACATGGAGTTTGTATGGCAGCATGTAATTGCCTAGTTCAATTGACTGTGTTGCCTATGAGTAGAGTTGAGCGTGGTTCGTGGTTCTCCAGTTCTAGGCTCGAGTGATTTTGGGGCATGTTCTAGATCGAACTAGAACTCGAGCTTTTTGCAAAAGCTCGATAGTTCTAGAAACGTTCGAGAACGGTTCTAGCAGCCAAAAAACAGCTAAATCATAGCTTGGTTTCTGCTGTAATAGTGTAAGTCACTCTGTGAATCAAACTATTATCACATTTCAGTGTATAGTGTGCGTGAACAGCGCCTTCAGATCACTGCTGTTTCTATAATGGCGATCGCCATTTTTTTTTTTTTTTTTCTTGTCTTCCTTCCCTAAGCGCGCGCGTCTTGTGGGGCGGGCCAGCATGTCAGCCAATCACAGACACACACACAGCTAAGTGGACTTTGAGCCAGAGAAGCAACGGCATGTGTGATAGGATCTGCATGTCACATGTCCCTGCATTATAAAACCGGACATTTTCCTCCAGGACGCCATTATCTCTTCTGCGTCCTTGGTGTCAGACATCACTGTCGCAGCTACTTCCTGAGTCCTATCGCTGATACAGCTGTATGCGCTCCATACACAGCGCTGGACAGCATAGGGATAGCACTTTCTAGCAGTCCTTTTAAGGGCTCAAACCGGCAGGGTCAGAGTTAAGGTGACAGGTCCTGAAAACAGCGTCAGCGTCTGTGCAGCCAAGGTCAGGGATTTCCTCCCTGCATTTCCCTATTAGGAGGGAATAGAAAGGCAGGCTTCCATTCCTTTACCCAGAGCACCACAATCCTGCCACTGTACCCTCTTGTCCTCTGCACACTCCAACTGATAACTAAGCCATTATACTAGCAAACACTCAGTGTACCTAGTGGCATCCTATCTGTGGCTATTGGACTTTGCTTTAGTCCCACTAGTGCCAAGACATTTGCAGAACGCATCTGCCTGCGTTGCACACTCCAACTAATTATAACTAAGCCATTATACTAGCACACACTCAGTGTACCTAGTGGCATCCTATACGTGGCTATTGGACTTTGCTATAGTCCCACTAGTGCCAAGACATTTGCAGAGCGCATCTGCCTGCGTTGCACACTCCAACTAATTATAACTAAGCCATTATACTAGCAAACACTCAGTGTACCTAGTGGCATCCTATACGTGGCTATTGGACTTTGCTATAGTCCCACTAGTGCCAAGACATTTGCAGCACGTCTGCCTGCGTTGCATACTCCAACTAATTATAACTAAGCCATTATACTAGCAAACACTCAGTGTACCTAGTGGCATCCTATACGTGGCTATTGGACTTTGCTATAGTCCCACTAGTGCCAAGACATTTGCAGAGCGCATCTGCCTGCGTTGCACACTCCAACTAATTATAACTAAGCCATTATACTAGCAAACACTCAGTGTACCTAGTGGCATCCTATACGTGGCTATTGGACTTTGCTATAGTCACACTAGTGGCAAGACATTTGCAGAGCGCATCTGCCTGCGTTGCACACTCCAACTAATTATAACTAAGCCATTATACTAGCAAACACTCAGTGTACCTAGTGGCATCCTATACGTGGCTATTGGACTTTGCTATAGTCCCACTAGTGCCAAGACATTTGCAGAACGCATCTGCCTGCGTTGCACACTCCAACTAATTATAACTAAGCCATTATACTAGCACACACTCAGTGTACCTAGTGGCATCCTATACGTGGCTATTGGACTGTTGTTTAGTCCCACTAGTGCAAAGACATTTGCAGAGCGCGTCTGCCTGCATTGCACACTCCAACTCATTATAACTAAGCCATTTTACTAGCAAACACTCAGTGTACCTAGTGGCATCCTAAACGTGGCTATTGGACTTTGCTATAGTCACACTAGTGCAAAGACATTTGCAGCACCTCTACCTGCATTGCACACTCCAACTCATTATAACTAAGCCATTATACTAGCAAACACTCAGTGTACCTAGTGGCATCCTATACGTGGCTATTGGACTTTGCTATAGTCACACTAGTGCAAAGACATTTGCAGAGCGCGTCTGCCTGCATTGCACACTCCAACTCATTATAACTAAGCCATATACTAGCAAACACTCAGTGTACCTAGTGGCATCCTATACGTGGCTATTGGACTTTGCTATAGTCCCACTAGTGCCAAGACATTTGCAGCACGTCTGCCTGCGTTGCACACTCCAACTAATTATAACTAAGCCATTATACTAGCAAACACTCAGTGTACCTAGTGGCATCCTATACGTGGCTATTGGACTTTGCTATAGTCCCACTAGTGCCAAGACATTTGCAGAGCGCATCTGCCTGCGTTGCACACTCCAACTAATTATAACTAAGCCATTATACTAGCAAACACTCAGTGTACCTAGTGGCATCCTATACGTGGCTATTGGACTTTGCTATAGTCACACTAGTGGCAAGACATTTGCAGAGCGCATCTGCCTGCGTTGCACACTCCAACTAATTATAACTAAGCCATTATACTAGCAAACACTCAGTGTACCTAGTGGCATCCTATACGTGGCTATTGGACTTTGCTATAGTCCCACTAGTGCCAAGACATTTGCAGAACGCATCTGCCTGCGTTGCACACTCCAACTAATTATAACTAAGCCATTATACTAGCACACACTCAGTGTACCTAGTGGCATCCTATACGTGGCTATTGGACTGTTGTTTAGTCCCACTAGTGCAAAGACATTTGCAGAGCGCGTCTGCCTGCATTGCACACTCCAACTCATTATAACTAAGCCATTTTACTAGCAAACACTCAGTGTACCTAGTGGCATCCTAAACGTGGCTATTGGACTTTGCTATAGTCACACTAGTGCAAAGACATTTGCAGCACCTCTACCTGCATTGCACACTCCAACTCATTATAACTAAGCCATTATACTAGCAAACACTCAGTGTACCTAGTGGCATCCTATACGTGGCTATTGGACTTTGCTATAGTCACACTAGTGCAAAGACATTTGCAGAGCGCGTCTGCCTGCATTGCACACTCCAACTCATTATAACTAAGCCATTTTACTAGCAAACACTCAGTGTACCTAGTGGCATCCTAAACGTGGCTATTGGACTTTGCTATAGTCCCACTAGTGCCAAGACATTTGCAGAACGCATCTGCCTGCGTTGCACACTCCAACTAATTATAACTAAGCCATTATACTAGCACACACTCAGTGTACCTAGTGGCATCCTATACGTGGCTATTGGACTTTGCTATAGTCCCACTAGTGCCAAGACATTTGCAGCACGTCTGCCTGCGTTGCACACTCCAACTAATTATAACTAAGCCATTATACTAGCACACACTCAGTGTACCTAGTGGCATCCTATACGTGGCTATTGGACTTTGCTATAGTCCCACTAGTGCCAAGACATTTGCAGCACGTCTGCCTGCGTTGCACACTCCAACTAATTATAACTAAGCCATTATACTAGCACACACTCAGTGTACCTAGTGGCATCCTATACGTGGCTATTGGACTTTGCTATAGTCCCACTAGTGCCAAGACATTTGCAGCACGTCTGCCTGCGTTGCACACTCCAACTAATTATAACTAAGCCATTATACTAGCACACACTAAGTGTACCTAGTGGCATCCTATACGTGGCTATTGGACTTTGCTATAGTCCCACTAGTGCCAAGACATTTGCAGCACGTCTGCCTGCGTTGCACACTCCAACTAATTATAACTAAGCCATTATACTAGCACACACTCAGTGTACCTAGTGGCATCCTATACGTGGCTATTGGACTTTGCTATAGTCCCACTAGTGCCAAGACATTTGCAGCACGTCTGCCTGCGTTGCACACTCCAACTAATTATAACTAAGCCATTATACTAGCAAACACTCAGTGTACCTAGTGGCATCCTATACGTGGCTATTGGACTTTGCTTTAGTCCCACTAGTGCCAAGACATTTGCAGAACGCATCTGCCTGCGTTGCACACTCCAACTAATTATAACTAAGCCATTATACTAGCACACACTCAGTGTACCTAGTGGCATCCTATACGTGGCTATTGGACTTTGCTTTAGTCCCACTAGTGCCAAGACATTTGCAGAACGCATCTGCCTGCGTTGCACACTCCAACTAATTATAACTAAGCCATTATACTAGCACACACTCAGTGTACCTAGTGGCATCCTATACGTGGCTATTGGACTTTGCTATAGTCCCACTAGTGCCAAGACATTTGCCGAGCGCATCTGCCTGCGTTGCACACTCCAACTAATTATAACTAAGCCATTATACTAGCACACACTCAGTGTACCTAGTGGCATCCTATACGTGGCTATTGGACTTTGCTATAGTCCCACTAGTGCCAAGACATTTGCAGCACGTCTGCCTGCGTTGCACACTCCAACTAATTATAACTAAGCCATTATACTAGCACACACTCAGTGTACCTAGTGGCATCCTATACGTGGCTATTGGACTTTGCTATAGTCCCACTAGTGCCAAGACATTTGCAGCACGTCTGCCTGCGTTGCACACTCCAACTAATTATAACTAAGCCATTATATTAGCACACACTCAGTGTACCTAGTGGCATCCTATACGTGGCTATTGGACTTTGCTTTAGTCCCACTAGTGCCAAGACATTTGCAGAACGCAACTGCCTGCGTTGCACACTCCAACTAATTATAACTAAGCCATTATACTAGCACACACTCAGTGTACCTAGTGGCATCCTATACGTGGCTATTGGACTTTGCTATAGTCCCACTAGTGCCAAGACATTTGCCGAGCGCATCTGCCTGCGTTGCACACTCCAACTAATTATAACTAAGCCATTATACTAGCACACACTCAGTGTACCTAGTGGCATCCTATACGTGGCTATTGGACTTTGCTATAGTCCCACTAGTGCCAAGACATTTGCAGCACGTCTGCCTGCGTTGCACACTCCAACTAATTATAACTAAGCCATTATACTAGCACACACTCAGTGTACCTAGTGGCATCCTATACGTGGCTATTGGACTTTGCTATAGTCCCACTAGTGCCAAGACATTTGCAGCACGTCTGCCTGCGTTGCACACTCCAACTAATTATAACTAAGCCATTATATTAGCACACACTCAGTGTACCTAGTGGCATCCTATACGTGGCTATTGGACTTTGCTATAGTCCCACTAGTGCCAAGACATTTGCAGCACGTCTGCCTGCGTTGCACACTCCAACTAATTATAACTAAGCCATTATACTAGCACACACTCAGTGTACCTAGTGGCATCCTATACGTGGCTATTGGACTTTGCTATAGTCCCACTAGTGCCAAGACATTTGCAGCACGTCTGCCTGCGTTGCACACTCCAACTAATTATAACTAAGCCATTATACTAGCAAACACTCAGTGTACCTAGTGGCATCCTATACGTGGCTATTGGACTTTGCTATAGTCCCACTAGTGCCAAGACATTTGCAGCACGTCTGCCTGCGTTGCACACTCCAACTAATTATAACTAAGCCATTATACTAGCAAACACTCAGTGTACCTAGTGGCATCCTATACGTGGCTATTGGACTTTGCTTTAGTCCCACTAGTGCCAAGACATTTGCAGAACGCATCTGCCTGCGTTGCACACTCCAACTAATTATAACTAAGCCATTATACTAGCACACACTCAGTGTACCTAGTGGCATCCTATACGTGGCTATTGGACTTTGCTTTAGTCCCACTAGTGCCAAGACATTTGCAGAACGCATCTGCCTGCGTTGCACACTCAAACTAATTATAACTAAGCCATTATACTAGCACACACTCAGTGTACCTAGTGGCATCCTATACGTGGCTATTGGACTTTGCTATAGTCCCACTAGTGCCAAGACATTTGCAGAGCGCATCTGCCTGCATTGCACACTCCAACTAATTATAACTAAGCCATTATACTAGCACACACTCAGTGTACCTAGTGGCATCCTATACGTGGCTATTGGACTTTGCTATAGTCCCACTAGTGCCAAGACATTTGCAGAACGCATCTGCCTGCGTTGCACACTCCAACTAATTATAACTAAGCCATTATACTAGCACACACTCAGTGTACCTAGTGGCATCCTATATGTGGCTATTGGACTTTGCTATAGTCCCACTAGTGCCAAGACATTTGCAGCACGTCTGCCTGCGTTGCACACTCCAACTAATTATAACTAAGTTGCATTGTCAGGGATATTTATTCTTTATTATTCTGCTGTTAATAAAGCTAGACCACCACTGCAATCTTCACCACCTCTCAATTTTTACTACCACATTTTCAGTCCACAATCTTGTCGCAATCAACATGAGTGGCAAAATGACAGATGCTGGTGGAAAGGGGAAGAGGCGTGGTGGAAAAGGCAAAAAAGGTTTTGTCAGTGGGGAAGGTGGCAAAGCTCCATTATCATCTGCTGAAGATAGACCATCTACAAGCAAAAGTAAGATGTCTACTACTTATTGTGGACAATCCGATGTGCTCCCTTTTTTACGGACACGAACAAGAGGAACAAAGGTAGATGATGGGCAAAAAAGGAAAATGCTTGAATGGATCTCAAGTGGTCCAACAAGTGCCCTCTCAGCCACTTCAAGTACCGCATCCAAAAAACACCAGTCCTCTGAGTTGTCATCCCAATCACACTTGATTTCTCCCAGCTCTGAAGTCTCCATCAGCCCTGCACAGTATGGTGGAACTGAGATGGCTGAGTCTGCAGAGCTGTTCAGTCACACTATAGCCTGGGAATCAGAGGTCTGCTCCCAAGCTACAGTGAGTACAGAACAGGAAATAGTCTGCAGTGATGCCCAGAACCTTTGTGACTCAGATTCAGGCCGTGAGGACCAAGTTTATGAGCATAATGTTGACCCTTTGTCACAAACTGTAACACCTGTGGTTATAGACAATGAGGAACATACTGATGAAGATGAGACGCAGATACCCGATTGGGATGACAACTTAAATATTCGGTCAGGGCAAGAAGAGGCTCGGTCTGAGGGGGAGGGGAGTGCAAACACAACAATTGATGATGACGTTCTAGATCCCACCTACTGTCAACCCCCAGTCAGGCACTCGAGGAGGTCAACAGAGGCGGTGGAGGAGGATGCAACCGACGACGAAGTTACCTTGCGCCTTCCTGGACAGAGTCGGAGCACTGGTAGCACGTCTACAACTGCATCCTCAGCCACCACTCTGCCTATGAGCATTATTCGGGGTGGATCAACAGGTCGCATGGCCTCTAAGCCTTGCCTAGCCTGGTCCTTTTTTCACATCGAAAAAGATCGCCCAACTCATGTGATATGTAACATTTGTCATGATTCTGTTAGTAGAGGTCAAAACCTCAGCAGTTTGACAACTTCTTCCATGAATCGTCACATGACTAAATATCATAAGTCCCGGTGGGAAGCTCACCGTGCTGCAATGCGGCCTAGCGGAGCGAACCATCCACCGCCCGCCCCTTCCAGTGCATCCGCGCGCTCTTCATCTTCTAGGACTGTGGGGACAGCTGTCACACCTGTTTTTCCACGCAAAACTTCCACCACTGTAACCGCAACAGGCAGTTTGCTTGTAAGGTCGTCAGTTGGTTTGGAAGGGGAAACAAGTGAGTGTGTACAGCTCTCTCAGACATCGATAGCACCAACGTTGGATGAAGGCAACATCATGTCTCCGCCTGCACTTTCCTCACAAACCTGCATTTTTCCAGGGACACCCTACTCAACACCGTCTACACACAGCAGCCAGATCTCTGTCCCTCAGATGTGGTCAAATAAAAGGCCACTTCCTCCGACCCATGACAAAGCTAAGAGGTTGACTCTATCCCTCTGTAAGCTGTTGGCTACTGAAATGCTGCCTTTCCGCCTAGTGGACACACAGGATTTTAGAGACCTTATGTCTGTCGCTGTGCCCCAGTACCAGATGCCTAGTCGCCACTACTTCTCTAAGAAAGGTGTGCCCGCGCTACACCAGCATGTCGCACACAACATCACCGCTTCCTTGAGAAACTCTGTGTGTCAACGGGTGCATTTCACCACCGATACTTGGACCAGTAAGCATGGACAGGGACGTTACATGTCGCTGACTGGGCACTGGGTAACTATGGTGATAGATGGTGAAGGGTCTGCTGCACAAGTCTTGCCGTCCCCACGACTTGTGTGTCAATCCTCTGTCTGTCCAAGTTCTGCCACTGCTTCTGCATCCTCCACCTCATCTGGGTCCTCCACCTCCGCCCCAAGCCTGCCTGGTCAGGCCACCAGCGTTCTCACTGCGCAGAAGGAATCACGCACCCCTCATTACTATGCTGGCAGCAGAGCGCAACGGCATCAGGCGGTCTTTAGCTTGACATGTCTTGGTAATAAGAGTCACACAGCTGAGGAGTTGTGGTCAGCTCTGCGGTCCGAGTTTAATAAATGGTTGTCTCCACTCAACCTGCAGCCTGGTAAGGCCATGTGCGACAATGCTGCAAACCTGGGTGCGGCCCTTCGCCTGGGCAAGGTGACACACGTACCTTGTATGGCTCACGTGTTGAACCTTGTCGTGCAGCAATTTTTAACACACTATCCCGGCCTAGATGGCCTTCTGAACAGGGCACGAAAACTGTCTGCTCACTTCCGCCGTTCAAGCGCCGCAGCTGAGCGACTTGCATCGCTCCAGAAGTCTTTCGGCCTGCCGGTTCATCGCCTGAAATGCGATGTGGCGACACGCTGGAATTCAACTCTCCACATGTTACAGCGACTGTGGCAGCACCGCAGAGCCCTGGTGCAATACGTCATGACGTATAGCCTGGGCCAACGAGATGCAGAGGTGGGGCAGATCACCCTGATGGAGTGGTCTCAGATCAAGGACCTATGCACCCTTCTGCACAGTTTCGACATGGCGACGAATATGTTTAGCTCTGACAATGCCATTATCAGCATGACGATTCCAGTCATTTACATGCTGGAGCACACGCTAAACACTATTCGGAGTCAGGGGGTGGGACAACATGAAGGGGAGGAACTACAGGAGGATTCATATGCGCAAGGGACAACAACATCACCAAGGTCCAGACGTTCATCATCACCAACGCAGCAGGCATGGGACCATGGGGGACAGGGATCGACAAGGGCGCATAGTAGCAGGCGAAATGTTGAGCAAGGTGCAGGAGAACATGAAGAAATGGAGGACGAACTGTCCATGGACATGGAAGACTCAGCGGATGAGGGAGACCTTGGTCAAATTTCAGTTGAAAGAGGTTGGGGTCAGATGTCAGAGGAAGAAAGAACGGGTAGCACCTCTATGCCACAAACACAGCGTGGACTTGGTCCGCATGGCTGCGCAAGACACATGAGTGCCTTTTTGTTGCACTACCTCCAACATGACAGTCGTATTGTCAAAATTAGAAGTGATGATGACTACTGGATTGCCACACTATTAGATCCCCGGTACAAGTCCAAATTTTGTGACATAATTCCAGCCATAGAAAGGGACGCACGTATGCAGGAGTATCAGCAGAAGCTGTTACTAGATCTTAGCTCGGCTTTTCCACCAAACAACCGTGCAGGTGCAGGGAGTGAATCTCCCAGTTGTAACTTGACAAACATGGGACGGTCTCGTCATCTTCAACAGTCTACCCGTACCAGTAGGACCGTATCTGGTGCCGGTAACAGCAATTTTATGGAATCTTTTCATAATTTTTTTAGACCCTCTTTTGCAAGGCCACCAGAGACAACAAGTCTGACACATAGTCAACGGCTGGAGAGGATGATACAGGAGTATCTCCAAATGAACATCGATGCCATGACTGTGCAACTGGAGCCTTGCTCCTTTTGGGCTTCAAACCTAGAAAAATGGCCAGAGCTCGCAACTTACGCCTTGGAGATTTTGTCGTGTCCAGCTGCCAGCGTTGTCTCTGAACGTGTATTCAGTGCTGCTGGGTGTGTGCTGACAGATAAGCGCACGCGTCTGTCCAGTGACAATGTGGACAGACTGACGTTCATCAAAATGAACAAGTCATGGATCCAGAAGGAATTTACTACCCCTGTGTCATCCTGGGGAGAGTAAATGCTTGTTGATTTGGAATGTGCTTGATGCAAATCAAAACATCCTGTTTGCAACTAGGGCACAAGTGCTGCCACTGATAAGGTGTCTGTGTGGGGCCCAATTTTTGGAAAAAAAGGGAGACTCCGCTTGGAGTAACCCTTGCTTGCTGTGTTTTTAAAAGAAGCCAAGATGAACAGAGCTGGGATCAGGAAAGACTTTGCTACCTACCCCGGTGTCATCCTGGGGACGGATAAGAATGGCGTATTTTGGAATGTGCTTGATGCAAATCTAGCTGTGAAGTGTACAACTGGGGCACAACTGCTGCCACTGAATGGGTGGGTGTGTGGGGCCCAATTTTTGGAAAAAAAGGGAGACTCCGCTTGGAGTAACCCTTGCTTGCTGTGTTTTTAAAAGAAGCCAAGATGAACAGAGCTGGGATCAGGAAAGACTTTGCTACCTACCCCGGTGTCATCCTGGGGACGGATAAGAATGGCGTATTTTGGAATGTGCTTGATGCAAATCTAGCTGTGAAGTGTACAACTGGGGCACAACTGCTGCCACTGAATGGGTGGGTGTGTGGGGCCCAATTTTTGGAAAAAAAGGGAGACTCCGCTTGGAGTAACCCTTGCTTGCTGTGTTTTTAAAAGAAGCCAAGATGAACAGAGCTGGGATCAGGAAAGACTTTGCTACCTACCCCGGTGTCATCCTGGGGACGGATAAGAATGGCGTATTTTGGAATGTGCTTGATGCAAATCTAGCTGTGAAGTGTACAACTGGGGCACAACTGCTGCCACTGAATGGGTGGGTGTGTGGGGCCCAATTTTTGGAAAAAAAGGGAGACTCCGCTTGGAGTAACCCTTGCTTGCTGTGTTTTTAAAAGAAGCCAAGATGAACAGAGCTGGGATCAGGAAAGACTTTGCTACCTACCCCGGTGTCATCCTGGGGACGGATAAGAATGGCGTATTTTGGAATGTGCTTGATGCAAATCTAGCTGTGAAGTGTACAACTGGGGCACAACTGCTGCCACTGAATGGGTGGGTGTGTGGGGCCCAATTTTTGGAAAAAAAGGGAGACTCCGCTTGGAGTAACCCTTGCTTGCTGTGTTTTTAAAAGAAGCCAAGATGAACAGAGCTGGGATCAGGAAAGACTTTGCTACCTACCCCGGTGTCATCCTGGGGACGGATAAGAATGGCGTATTTTTGAATGTGCTTGATGCAAATCAAAACATCCTGTTTGCAACTAGGGCCCAAGTGCTGCCACTGATGGGGTGGGTGTCTGTGTGGCCCAATTTTTGGAAAAAAGGGAGACTCCGCTTGGAGTAACCCTTGCTTGCTGTGTTTTTAAA